>NC_072784.1:8070643-8370643 GCF_022539595.1 Amphiprion ocellaris | reverse complement strand
GTAGCAAGCCTTCTTTCATTAAAGGTGGCCTAATATTTCTCAATTAACATGTTCCTATTGCCAAAGCCCTGGAGTCAGTAAGCACACAGAAACTATAAGACATCTGAGGCAGAGAACTTCATTAATTATCTTCCTAAAATATAATTATCGTGTAGTGATTTAATGATGGGTAGACTGCAGCATGATAGTGAAGGAAAAAAAGAATTTAGAGCTAGTCAGATTATATACAGCACCTTCTGACATTGAGCCAACAGTGTGAAAATGTGGTCCAGCAAATTTGCCAGACAGAAACATAACAACTGCTGCAGGAAAAAAAATAGTGTAAGCGGTAATTTGTGTGTGAAGTCTGTTTGCGCTCAACAGAAGGAAGCAGCCAACACTTCTCGGCAGAATAGTTATAATTTTGCCACGTGCCATGGTTTAGGAGCACAAACTGCCCTTTTAAGGCATTGCCACAGCACCTCAATTAGGTTTAAGTCCAGACTTTGGCTTGGCCACTCCAAACATTTTGACCTCCTGGATTAGATATCGATGTGCTCTTGGACAAATGTTGGTAGGCCAGCCACTCCCAGGAAGGTTCCATGTTTTCTCCATTTGTGGATGCTGGATTCCCCAAGCCTTAGCAATGACTTTGTAACCATTTCCCATCTAATAAATGTCAATTACTTTGTTTTGCATCAGTTCTTGAATCTCTCTAGAGCATGGCATTGTGTACAGCTTTTGAGACCCCTTACTCTACTTCACAATGCCAGATAGATTCTATTAAGTGATGGTTAGGTGGAAAATGAATTTGGTCATTTGGAAGACTGATAGTTAAAGGGGCAATTACTTTTCACATAGGGCAAGATGCGCTGAACAGCATTTTACTTTAAATGGGATGATTGTTGAATGTTGTGAATGGATAATGAAGCTGTTTGCTACAAAGAGTCCCGCATGCCCGAGTACATTAAAAAATGCTACCATAATAGCATGCAAAAATGTTTTCTTCCTTGCCATTAAGTAATTTCCGTATGTCTTCACACTTACTTATTGTTGACATTGTAATCAATTATTTATATAATTTAACATAAAAACACAATTCTGTGTATAAACTGTGTTTATTGTACATGTTAGAAATTAATTATTATGTTGAATGATTGTTGATTACAACTCATGGGCTGCTATTATCCATAATACAGCATTATCCCTACAGAAATTATACACAAAATTAATTTATTTCACAAGAAGGGTGTACAGTGGAGATCATTAGCAATGTTAGCAATGTATGCTGAGCACTGATTACAAGTTGAACAGTGGAGTATTTCTTGTTGTGAGCAATCAACAACAATACCTTAGACAATATTGAAAATATTGGTGTAGACACTCAAGGCAACAAAAGTGAATACACCTGTAATCATGACCACACAAGTTAATAAAGCTGTGTTTACTGAAACCAATATAAATATATGTGTGATTTCCAATTAGCCTGATTGCCTGTAACACCAGATGTTTCTCAGTTTTGGATCTATGAGCTGTGTCCATCTGTATGTCTGCATCATGGTGGCAAATGGTCAGGATATCTCAGAGGAATTGCAAAATTATTAATGCAGAGGTTTCACAAAGTCAGACAAGGATACAGGAAGCTAAAACTCTGTCAAAATACAGTTGCAAAAGTAATCAGGAAGTATAGAACAAGCCACAGTGCATACCACGAATCAGAGCTACAGTTGACATTGTCCTAAAATAACATCATGGACAGTGTGTTACTTGATGTAGCTCTGCAAAATAGATGAAAGAAGAGCTTCAGACTTAGGGCAGGGAAATCAGAGTTTCTGTAACAGCTCAGACAGTGTGATGGATGCTGCATGGCCTCAGCCTCTATGGATCATAGAGGCTAAATAAATTTCTTCTGCTCAGATGGGGTCCAACATGTTTTAAGACCACCACAGTGAATGCATGGTTCTGACAGTGAAGCACAGAGGTGAATGTGTGATCCTGTGGGGCTGCAAAAGGTGTTATTTATAGATGCCACCATGACTGTTTGTGGATATTCCAAAACACTGGCTGACAATATGACTTCCAGTATGTAGAGACTTGGCAGAAGAGGAATACTCCAGTGTGATAATGATCCAAAGGGTGCTGCCAAAACCACACAAGAGTTGCTACAGAACAACAAAGTGAAAACTATGACCTTGACAGGAATGTCGCCTGACTTGAATCCAATAGAACACCTTTAAGATATCTTAAAGAGAAAAGTAGATCAACACATCCCATCCAGCAATGAGCTGCAGAAGAAAACAGTCTTTGAAGAATTGCAGAAAAGCTCTACAGAAATTTGTGCAAGACTGGTATCCTTCATACCGAGGAGGTCTGACAACATCAAAACTAAAGGTGGACATAAGAAGTACTGAAAGAATATAAAATGTGAATCAAAGGCGTATAGATTTTTGCTACACTGAGTTCCTACTGTTGGGCCTGTAATTCTATTATAGTAAATCAAAGCTATTTCTTTTAATTTTGAAAGTGAGCAAATACCAACTTCAACTGAGAAGCAATGGGATTACCGTGAAGTGATCATGTGATATTTTGAAATGCTTGGAATCCTGTTGGATAATGTACAAGCTTAAACATTTATAAAATTTTTATCCAAAGCACAATTTTCCTCCCATTCACCCATATATAGATATACATTACACTCACATGCTGATGTGAGAGCTGCAAGTTGGTGAAATGGGTTCACTGTCTTGCCAAAGGACACTTTAAACATGTGAAAACACCAATCCTGCAATTACTGGACAAACTGCTTTACCTTTATATCCACAGCTGCCCTGAGTAACTCTGAACAACTAGTATGCAACAGCAAATACACCAGTCAGCCACGACATTATGACCACTGACAGGTGAAGTGAATATCATTGATCATATTGGTACTATGTGGTTTTCTGCTGGAAAACCTTGGATTTTGGCATCTGTGTTGATGAGACTTAGACATCCAAATAAACATTGTCCCAGAACAAGCAATCATTCATGCAAACGGAAATCCCAAACATCACTGCAGGAAAATGCACCCTATCACACCTTAAAAACATCAAACAATCAGAAACATCTTGGAGAACATGACAAACGCCCAAGTTTAGAATAGCGCCACTTTTTAACCGATAACTGAGTAAGGAAAGGATGGTTTTTACCTTGCTGACATGTTTAGTTGTCGGTTAAAAAGTAGCGCATTCTAAAGTAAGAAACGACAAAATTAACATAATCCAACATCACCCAAGTTGTTGATTTGACCTCCAAACTTCCTGGAACCCCATTCTGATCAAGCATCAACAGGATGCAGTGGAACAAGTTTGATTCACAGAGAAACCACTGCACAACCCAGAGCACCCAAAGGATCCTCTGCCAACGTCCTGGTGCCAGAACCCATAGGACACCCTGAGACGTCCTCTTGTCCATGCCCAATGGTTCAGATCCATTTCCGACCACATCAGGGGGACCAACAGAATATATGGCAGGTGGTCCTAATGTTATGCCTGATTGGTGTATATTTTGACTGAATTGATTAGATTATATTTATTATTGACTACATGAAGAAATATTTTTTCTGGCTGCTTATTGACAACATAGTTGTTTTCTGACCATCTAATGCTGATGGCACGACAAATCCTTGTAAAACATTAAGCTTTAATTAATCCATTAACACCTAATGCAAGATAATGCAAGATGTGTGTACCGGTGTGTGCGCTTAAAAGGCACTTTAGGTCATAACAGGACAATGAAAAACAGGATAGAATTCATCAAATATGTTTAAAAATGGACATACGTATGTGTTAATTCTTATGGAATATTGGGTACAACTTTGGCTCTGCTGCTTCTAATATGTTGACACACCCAGAGATAACTAATGCTCCTGTGAGTGAAACAGTAATTTGTTTGCAATCTAGTTTTGATGATCAGTAATAATTGACACCGTCTGCAGCACATTTACAAAAGAGCAATTATACAAAGCAAATACAAACAGCACTGATGCAGATACAGCTTCAGCACACATACATCATCATGGCTGGGCAGCTGAGTGCTTTCCCCTGCAGCAGTGGAAGACACTCTTCCTTTACTGTGAACACAAGCAGTGCGACCTGCAGACTGTATCCCTCCATCACCAGCTCACCATCACAGTCAGTGTGTGCCAACTCTTCTTGGATTTGGAAATGCCTTTGATCCCTTTTTTGTAATTTTCCCTTTGAATTTTCTTCCTTTCTCTGTGTCTTTTGTCTAAAATCCTGCTTAGCCGCCACTTCCCTCTGAGTGTGTGTTTCAGTATGCGTTAAGTGTTTCAGCATGTTTGTGTGAAAAAGCGTGAGAGGCAGAGGCTAATGACTAAATCTACTCTATGCAGCTGGACGCTTGGGTATACTACTGCACAAAGAAAGAGGGGGAGAGGAGAGGAAAGGTGGAGAAAGCAGCATACACAGAAATTTGTACGCCCAACTGAAGAGTAAACTGCTGTTAGTAGTTTCATGAATCTCATAGAGAGCGCATAGCGAAGAACGAAACTTGGTAAATGAAACAATCACACAATTTCGGACTCGCTGATTTTTGTTTGTGAAAATGTTCATTTTCATAAACATTTTGTGCTCCGACCACATGTGATCGTGTGACTGTGTGTACTGACAGTGTGTCTATGGTAGGTGGTTAGATTGAGAGGTCCATTACATTTCAATGCATGCGAATATTGTTAGTATTACAAAATGGTTAGCAGACATCCTAAAGGAGATCTGATAGAGATGAAGATACTTCTGCAGATTGTGTATTAGTTTATGAAACTGCTCATACTTGATGTTTTCTCTGAATTAAGATATCCACAAAGATATCACCATTACTTTGAAGAGTATGTTTACATTATTTTACAAATTTGACAACTGTATAAAGTCCTGTATCTGTAGGGAAACACCATATAAACACGGCTAGAAGTTGAAAGAAACTAAAAATGTCTTTTGACATGAATCCTGTTCAACTGGAATAATTACCTTCGGAGCTTTACTTCTTTTGAACCAGAAACCACCTAAGTTTGTACAACAACAACAACAACAACAGGTAGAACATGGTGCAGTTATATTTCAGAGAGGTTGGAAGGAAAGTTAAGAGGGGTAAAAGGGGGGAAAATTCTCAGTTCAGCAATTTTTGGCTTCACACAAAACAAGTCACATTTGAACATGTAGCTCACTGACAGTGTTTTGTGTAAGCAGCGGCTCAGGCGGTGGCTTTGCTGCCTGGAGAGCTCACCATCACTGAAGGGAAATGTATTCCTAAGTTCATCAAAGTATCGTCCAGGATAATGTCAACGTGGTCATTCAGCCGAAGCTCAGTAGAAGCTAGGCGATGCTGCGAGACAGTGATCCAAACATCCAAATGAATAGACATCCTAAAATTAGTCTCAGGTGAGCTTATATGAGGAAGAATGGTCACAAATTCCTCCTAAAGCATACACTTGAAGCAAAGGTGTGATCCACAGATACAAGAAACACTTGTTTTTCAGGTTGTTATTGCCAAAGGAGGTTATTAAATCCAAGGGTTCATTTATTTTCCTACCATTAAGCGTGTGTTTTGTAAAGCCAAGGAGCTTATAATTGCTTGTGTTATTACCACAATATATTTGCTTTTACTTGTCACTTGGAAGAAGCTCAAATCATTTCATGATAAATTAATGCAGAAATCCAGCTAATTTCCAAGAGTTCATATACTTTTTATGGCAACTGCAGATTTTTGTCCTCCGGGTGAAATAAAAGGTTTATCCTTTCACAGAGCCTGTGTGCCCAGTAGGCCCTCTGCATATATTAATTTCAGTGTTTTTGTACTCCTATTTGTCTCACCAAGCAAATATACTTTTCATCACAAGCATGCTTGCCTTGCTCGGCTGCAAAGGTTTAGACTTCAGAGCATGTATTTCACTGAGACGTATATTTGACAGTATACTGTTCATCTAATTAATATTTTTAATTAACAAATGGGAAGCCCTTGGCAGTAGCCAACCTCTTGGCGAGAGGTAAAGTCTGCATCAAAATATCCTGTAAGTGCAATGACATACATCACAGGCTTTATGTTAGGCTCATTTTCAACCTATTGCATCTTAGACTGTGCAAAAAACGTCAAAAATCGTAATGTCAAACTGGATTTTAGTCTGAAATGTCAATGTTTTGGGTTGCAAATCAGTGCTATTTAAACATTCCTGCCCACGTTTTTAAAAACTACATACTACATTTTGAATTTGTTTCATAGATCACATAGGTCATGGAAATTTTTAGTCCAATACTAATACTACAACAAAAAACATTTTCACATCACAAACAGAAAAAATATGTAACTCTGAGTCCAGATACGGCTTCAGAGTGCAGTCTATTTGCTTCTAAATTCCCATTTATTCTGATGGAAATGTCTATTTATTACTTTATGGCAGTAGACAATTAAATAGAAATTAAATCAGGTGTGTAGAGAGGATTTCAAAAGATGCCATAGCATAAATAATAACACTATGGATCAAGTTTATTTTTAGACAAGTGTATTCATAATTTAATGAGAGTTATGACAGGCATCAAAACCAACTTGGAGCGATACTTTCTACTGCGCTAACCAACATTTGTGAATAGAAAAAAAATAGTTTAAAAAAATTAACACTTTTGCTTAACCTAGCAATAAAATCACTAGTGCTAGAATTAGTCTTAAAGTTCCATTAGGCACAAAGACAGCAAAGGGGCAAGATCATTTATTAAGTGTGCATTTGAGCTTGCTCTACTCAATCTACAAGATTTATAATGAGACTCCCAGTTCACTACTATTCTCAAGCCTCTTGTCAAGTCAGTAATGAGACCAAAACATGCTCATCATCAAAATATTCAGTAATAGACAGCGAGTCTGTGGCATGCATAAAAGCAAATTCACACATAAGCTACAAAGAGGACTACTAAGTTTGAAATCTGAACATTCTGAGACAAAAAAATTCTGCCCAGTATACACAGAAGCACAGAAGACGAATGCATAGATACTGTGCTGCCACTGAGGCATTGTTTCCATTTTTTTCCAGATTGTGTCCTTAAAATAATTCATTTTTACTCATTTCACTTAAAGACTGTGTTAATAACTGCTAAAGGTTAAACTAGTTTATTAAAGAGGTTTATTTTTTGACACTGGTTCATCTGATGACCTCACATCCTGTTAGGTCACTTCCAGGTTCTCTTCCTGGTTCTTCAGAAAGCAAGGCATGCTCTGAATGTAATCCGCTGCCATTTGCTATAATTCATCATAGAGGCAATGCCATAAATTCATAAATGTGATGTTCAGGATGTTAAAAACATAAATAGTCATACTTTGCCAAAAACGACATTGGGTAAGAGGTTTAAAAATGGAGTTTGTTGACATTTACTTACAAGCTATAAAAACACGCTAGTGGCCAGTGACTGTTATCCAAAGTGCTTAAAGTGATGTAATTTCATATCTGAAGTCACCTACAATGCAATATTATGTTAAAACACAGAATACTGACAATTTGTATTGTTTTGTTTGCAGTTTTAACCGACATGTTAATAAGGAAGTGTGATAATAAATGGTCAATCCTGTCTTCATTGGCTTCGGTTTAACTTGGTGTTTAGTCAGAGTTTCAACACACTGCATGAGGACACTACAGATATGTCTTGAGGAACTATGCTCATTTTACTGTTCATATTATGGTTTTTATGAATGTAATGAAGCTCAAAATTATGAATTTACAATTTAATACCATTTAATTAATTGTGTTAGGGGTTTAGCCAGTAGCTCTTAAACCTTTGAACTCAAAACTGTTTTTTGGGCATTTTTTGCTCCTGGAACATTTGTATTCACTGTGGATTCATTTTTCACTGCAATATGAAGTCCCATACCTCTTTAGAAACAACACAAACATAGTTAGAAGAAGCTGAGAACTCAGAAGTGACTTTTTGCAGCATGGCAAAGTCACAATGCCATAAATCATAAAAAGAGAAAAAAGCAAGTTGCCCACAGGTTGGGGAAAAACGTTTGCTCTACGTACTATAGACATTTTGCTATTTGCATTTTTATAACCTCTACAGTTCCTGTATTTTTGAACTCATTTGAATTTTACATAACAGTGACTCCCCTGCTGTCCATCATGTACTCACCTCTGTTGGATACTGTAATAAAGAAGTGTATAAGTATGAAAATATGACAAGTATCTTGCCAGTTATAGCAGCATGAAGACTAATAAAATAGTCTTAATACAAAGTATTTGACCATAAATGTTCTCACATAGCTGTACACACTACCACAATGAACATTGCATGGTCACACATTCCAACAGAATATGCAAATACATCTCAATCAGGTATATGAAGGTATTTCTGCATGAGAGATTTTCTGTGTCTATGACTGTTGGGTATGTGTGCAGATGTGTGGAAGACTACGTGGACAGAAACAGAGTGTTTTCTACAAATATAACGAGGCAGGACTTACCCTCAGCTGGTCTTTCTCACAGCTCATTAGATGACCTGAAATATACAAGAGAAGAAACAATTAGCTGCTGACTGTGACCACAACCCTTCAGTCTTTCTCTTCTGTTCCAAACAGACAATACAACAAAAACCAAGACTAAACTCATTTGCACTTTATTGTTGCAATGGAACAATTAACAGCATCTTAATTGTTGTTAATCACTTCATAGATGAAAATAGTTGGTTTTACAAGTCTATGTGAGATCAGACTTGATGTAACTTATCATTTGTATTCCTTTGTCAGAAGATATCTGATAAAGGAGGTTTAACAGGTGGGAGGTTTATTCAAATGTGGCAGCACCAAGTGAGTTCTTGGTGGAAAATGTATCTGAAACTTGAAGCACTGGCACGCAAGTAGCACAATAATGCTTAAAATGCAAATGAACTTAAAGTTTTAAGTCCATATTCTCCGGTCAGTAAATGTGTTTAAATCTCCATCATAAATTACAAAAATTGATCTGCATTTTTCAATAAATGAAGAGTTGCTTAATATTTTAGAAAATTTTTCCCCTTCGGTTCATCACATCCCTGCTGCTAGAACAAAGCACCATTATGCACTGTCCACTGTGTTTACTTTCATGAAAACATGCACATGATAACAGGCTGCTAGAGAATCATTAGAGACACCTCTACACACATTAGACTGGTTCGCTACAACTTGATATTCCACCTGTTTATGCAGGAGACATCAAATTACCCAAGGTCATTTTTCCTATATAATAATAAGCTGTGCTATATTTTTTAAATGCTTTCAGAAGCAAACACTGCTGTATCATCATGGCAGTAATTAACCGTAGGAACCCACACTATGCACCTCTGGCTGAAGATTTTAGGTGCTGGTGCACCTAGGAGGCTCTGAGGTGAGATTCTATTAGCAG
Organism: Amphiprion ocellaris; assembly: GCF_022539595.1. Lineage (NCBI taxonomy): Eukaryota > Metazoa > Chordata > Actinopteri > Pomacentridae > Amphiprion > Amphiprion ocellaris. The sequence goes on along the minus strand of NC_072784.1, from coordinate 8,361,252 downwards.
CTAAAAAAAACTGTGCTTTCAACAACTGGAAAAGGAGAAAGCCATTGGCCCTCTATCATATTACCAGCTTCATCCTGGAGAAGCCACAGCATTCTCATTTCACTGACACCAGCCTAGCAAGGTTTGGATTTGTTTTCTTAAGCCTTGCCCAAACCAGACTTACAGCCATGTGGGGCTACATTAAATGTAAAGTTGTTCATACCAGCTCTCTCGTTCTCCAGTCTTTGCCCTGCACTCTTCGCTTCAGAATGACGGAGATATACATAAACCCTGCATATCCACTGACCTCCTTCATTTCTGAAGCTCTTTTTTATTACTGCTTTTTCTCTTGCTCTCTGTTGCCTTCCTCTCATCTCTCCCATTTTGCCTATTATGGGCTTGCTGTGATTTCCATCGTGTCAGCATTGATTTAGGAGAGAAAAGATAACCACGTGAGGATTATGAAAAGAAAGATAATGGGAGGGAAAAGGACAGTGAAGAAAATTGTTCTGATTGAATGCCGATATTTTTCCACTCAGACAGACATGTTTTTGCATCACATTAAGGCAGTGCTTAACCTGAGACATGCTACAGAGGTAGGGACAATGAAAGCTCTGGTAGTTTTAATATTTGTATTGTATTTCTACTACTTCACCAAAACATCAGACTGAATTTACTGTATGAAAAGTGGAGCACAAGCTCATAAATCCAATACAAAGAAAGACATTTCAAAGATTTAGCCAAGCCATGATTGAGTAGTACAAAAGTTGAAGGAAAGCTACAGATTATTCAAAAAGATAAATAAATTGATAAATTAAAACGGTAGATTATTATACATATAATTGCTTTCTTGTTTTAAAGAAAATCTCAGGTTTTGCCAACACTCTTTTCTTTAGAAATATAACAAGGAAGCAAGAGTGAATTTGTCTTCCACACCACTCCAAACCCTGTTGGGAATAAAAGCTGGGAGGCAGGAATGAAAACAGAACAGGGGGTGGAAAGCAAGAATGAGTGAGAAGATGCTGAATAAGTAAGAATGCTTCCAGCCCCCTGTGGGAGACTGTAGCTCAGCCACCATAGTCAGCTTCTAACAGGCTGTGAGATGGAGAGAGAGACAGGAGGAGGGGCTTAGGGGAGATACGAGGACAAGCAATACCTACCAAAAACCTGCTAGCAGCCCCTAGAGGCTGCAGTGTTCATTACATGGCCCAAAGGTTGCAGAATATGTCAGGTTTGCAATTCTTGCTGGCAAAAAACTAAACCAAGAAAAAGCAAACAAAAAAACCCAAAAAAACAATCAGACTATTTGTCCACTGAGATAACTGCAAGAGACCATTGGACTTGGCCCTCTGTGTACCATCAATGTCACCATCAAACTTCACCTATAACAGCCACTGGCTTTTGAGATACTTTACCATGTAGTTGCATTGATCAAGGGGAAATTATGATTAGACATTAACTAGGTGGTATCAGAGCTTAACAGATTTCTAGAAAACCAAAAGGACAAGATGGCAAAAGAAAATGCAAGTCTTTGTGTTTTCATCCACTACCATTATGGGAATATTAGGAGATGGTTCATCAAGATAACAGCTACTGGAGGTAAGTATTCAGACATGTGATGTTGATACACTGCAAAGGAAGACGGTGCAATAAGATGACAATAAAATACCTTCAACCCAACCTCAAAGTTATTTTCAAATTACAACCTCAAATGCGGTAACTTTTGAGGCAATGTCACACCAGAAAAGTCAAATTAATTATGCTGGGAACCTTTAGCATACACCCATACCCGCTCACATCTGAATGCATACTTAAGAATTTGCATTGGCACTTGTCAAAATGAGGCAAAGTATGACCTAGAAGGGTGCTACTGCTGTTTGGTTTAGAGGTTAGAAAAGCATAGCTTTCCTAGAGATGCATGGTATATTACCTTTCGAAGAAATATAGGATTAGGCAATACCATTTAAATCAATATAATCCTATGTGTTACGTAAACATTTTGCTCTGTAAAGCTGTGCCAGTGTTTGCATCTATTTTTGCTCACACTGTGCGAGAACACACCTCAACTCTCCCTCTGTGTTGCTGTGCAAACCCGGCACTCGCTCACATGTTCTCCTGCAGCATGAGGGAGACACAGCATGGGTCCAATGAATAATAGAAAGAAGGTATATATTAATCCAGTGTAACAGCTGCATGTGCAGCAAAAGTTGACAAAGTTTGTTTGCTTCTAGAAACAACACAGTATGAAACTGCTGCAGTATCGACAGACTTGCCGACAGTGAACGACCCAAAACACTGCAGTCAAATGAGGCAACAACTGAAAAATTCCGTAGCTAGCAGCTAATTTCCTTATGTGTGTCCACTTGCATTTATGTTATGGCTATTCTGGTTCTTGGAAGTTAAACCACAAGAGCTGACCTTTTCCACAATGCTTGTCTGTGCTACAAGGTGTTGTAGAAAGAACATTTTTAAAAATATCTTCAAACCTTTATTGTACATAATAGCTCCATAACTTTATAAACATAAACAAACTGTCAACAAAAACAACTGAAAACACTATCACACTTAAATCTAAATTATTAAAATACTGCATACACAAAAAAGAAACAATCAAAAACAAACAAAAAAAATCAAGTGAAATTCAGCTTTGGCCAACTGAAATAAGCTTCAGCTACTACAAAGAGAAATGGCTTAATCAGGCTACAATTAAGATTTTAAAAACGTATCCCCAAAACAAATCTGTACCAGAAAGCCAACAAATTTAGTTTAAATGTTCCAATTTTGTCAAGAGCAGTGGACAAAGATACAACCAGAAGCTTGCAAGTACCTTGTGGTTGAAAGAAGCTTGTGAACCAAAAGCACCTAGTTGAGGTGAAAATGGCCAAAGGACATTATCCTAAAATGTAAGCATTGTTTTTCATATATTTTTGACCCAGCAGATCTTGTCATATGTCCAGAAGACCTTATATAAATACATAGAAGAACCAAAAAGCATGAATTACAGCAAAAAGCTGTAACTCCATCAGAGAATATTCAGTAATAGAAACTCTAGACTGATATGCATAGTCTTTACAAGCGTATGTTAACTTTGTTTGTGACTGCAGCAACTGCAAGCTTCTTTTCTTCCACTCTTGGCCAGAGGAAGGAAAAGTGGAGCATGCTTTATTGTGACAGGCGAAGCAGCCAAATACCAGTAGAGAATACATCAGCTTGGCAATTATTGGATTATCTCACGCTGATATCATTACCGCCGAGCATTCACTCCAATCATTGATTGCATTTTTCAATTTACTTCACCATTAATGCGAGTGGCCTGACTGAACAATCTTCTGATGAGTCCGTGGCTCAGTCGATAAGTCCCGCCCCTCTGGTGCTTGTCAAAGTGTGCATGTGCCTGTATGTGTGTGCTCGTGCACAAGTATGTGTGTGTGTGTATGTGTGCCACAAAGTGTGTCTAATGCAATACTCAGCAGTGGTTTCTCATACTTATGATACTTTTGGGGTTACCAATCATGAAAATAGAGAGAGGACAATGTGGGCCGACTAATTTAGAAAAATAGACCTAATGGGAATATCATCCATAGCCTCTTTAAGAAGCAAGTCAATGTAAAACAGACTTTAAAAGGCTAACATACTACATGCACTAGGTTTGTTAGACACAACGCCGTTCTAGACAGTCTTTATTAAAACTTTTAATACAACCATTATTTAATTTTTTTCTTTGAAAAGATACGATATACAGTATACCTTGTAACTAATGCCTCACCATATTCACACTCTTAACTGTAACTATCAATAAAGGCAAAAGGCCAAAAATGTGTGCAAAAAAAAAATATTACAATTTCCTGCTGTGGAAATTTGAAGGACCTCCAAAGTTTGAAAGTGACTACTTCAATTACAAGTCTTTTAACAATGAATTATAATGATGTGGATGATGGAGATCTGGTCACTGGGGAAGCCAAATAAGTTCAAAGAACATGTCAAGTTCATGAAGCCAGTTTGAAAAGACTTTACTCTGACATGGTGTATCGTAATGTTGGAAAGTAGCCATCTGAGTCAAACCATAATTAGGCATCTTTCCACTGCAGGAACTTGGAGAAGGCCCCTGTAGAATCTGAAAAAAGATTCGACAGGGACACTTCCTATTGTTAGAGAATGCCCAAAGGTTCTGGCTGCCCTAAAATGGCCCACAAGATCCTGAGGTGGAAAATGGCCTATTGTTTCTCTCTAAAAAGTCAGCTTTTCAGCTCAGAAAAAAAACCTTCTCAACTTTGTTACATTTTCCAGCTGATCCAAGAATTTTCGCTTGTTTTACTTTATATAGCTTAGCACTGTTCACTGAGCAGTGCATTATGGTCAGCCCTTTACATTCATGTATTTATGAATTTGTGTCATTTCACCCTACACAAAGCCAAGTCCTGATATTTAACTCTGCTCAAATTTAACATTTAAACCATTCAATTCACAGGTGGAATTGAACACGGAATGAAACATTCAGTGTCAACTGCTTCCCCATTTGGCTAGCCATGGCTACTTGGCCCAAAGTGTGCCTAGAAAACCACACCATTATACAACCTGCAGCAACTTGGACTGTTGACACAAGGCTCTGATCCTTCACAACTGAAAAATCGTCAGTGTAGAAATAGAAACATTCACATGTGTTTAAACCCTTCAACAGCTTCACAAGAATGGGTCTAGTATAGGGCCTGGCCTCACCGATGCAAACTCTACCCTTTTACTGTTGTATTCAAAGAACATGACTCAACTTTCTGCTTTGTCACTGAATGGAAACAGACATTAGGTCATTTGAAGATGTCTGGAGAAATGCTGTTACTTGTGAAAAAATACAGACTCCATCATTTCAGCAGAGTTCTTTTATCATGGCCTGCTAACAAATCTTGAAACAAAGAAATATTGAGGTATTTTGAACGTGAACACGAGGCTCTTTACTCTCCCTCTCGATGAACAAAGCTGTCAGATGCTTCTGTTTTTATTTCCCTAATGCATTGCGGGGCACTGTTACAGAAATGTGCAATATCCTTATCATTGCTCTGTGCCTCACTCTGCACAGGAGCTCATATTCAAAGGTTTTACTGTATGTCTACAGTATGTGTGATGCACAGAAATATGTGATTACATTCATTTGTGCATGTATGTATACATTTGAGGTTATTGTGATTACTATTTTGAGAGTGTAGCTCTACTTTCTCCTCTATAATTTAGACTTCATATATGCAAACTGATAATGAATGTGGAGATATTAATTTGATACTACACTATGTTTTAATCTAGCAAAGTTACATTATACATCACTTGGTGTATTGACTAGCCTTGCATGAATGACAAATATCATGGCGCCTTCCAGCACTTTTTCCGAACATTAACGGAAAAGTGACCCATGTCTGAGAGGGGCTAACGACTACAATGCCATTACTGTAACGGACTGATGAAGCCAGTAATATCCCAGTTGTGAAAGGGCCTTAACCCTCTGATGCATGAATTATGAACGCCTTAGTTAAAAAAAAAATTATTTGGCGCTTCTATTCTTATAAGGGCATGAAAAAACAAATATCTACTTTTTTTTCCCAAAAATGTGATTTTTCCGGGGAGTTCCACACACATCCACTCCAGTGGACTACATGCGTCTGAGCACTCAACATAAAACTCTGTGAACTTAATGTAAAAAATTATTAAATTGTGTTTTATGGCAAATCCATGAGCAACTATTTCTTTTTACGCATTGAAAACATTTTAACATATTTTCACGTTTTAACATTGCATTGGCCTATTGTTTAGGCCTGAAGAGGAAAACAAAGTATGCTTACAACTGTAAAGCTTATACCTAATGAAAGTCTATGTTTCAAAATATCTCCAGCAAGAAGAACATTATTCTGAGTCTCCATACTTCTTAATAGATGCAGGACTAGTATAACCATGTCATTAATCTAGCATTAATATGTTTTCAGCAACAAGAACAGACATATGTTGTGCAATTCATCTGAGATAAAGGTCGTCCTCACTAGACCAGTGCATTCTTGCCCTAGGATACCCAATGTACCCCATGACCATGTTGATCCCTGAAGAATAAAATCAACTTTCCTAGAGATTCCGAGATATTTGCAAACATTTTTGCCCATTCACTTTCAGTGGTGATACACATAAGTGACATTTTCCTAAGTGCGACTCCCAAAATTTACCCCACAGAGAGGGCTTAGGAGCATGTTTCAGACCATTCTGAGTCATTTAGGACAGATTTTTGGTGACACTTTTTGGGTCCCATACTATGAGTTAGTGTAGGATTATGGTTAGGAATAGGAGTAATAACGACAATCATCGTTTTGAGGATCATCTGTTTTTAAATATGTTGCATATTGTCTCTTAAGTTCTTTTCAGACATGGCACATGGAACATTGCTGGCTTCATCAATCCATTAAAGTGACCACCCACAGTGCTGGAGAGTGACATGGCGATATGTATCATTCACACAAGACAAGTCAATACATCAAGTCATGTACAATAAACTTCACTGGATTGAAACGTAGTTTACAGTAACATTATTATCGCCACATTCACAATCAAAAATCACATTTAAGTCTCAATTACAAAAGTCTTCCAAAGAGTAGAAAGTAGAGCTACATTCTCAAATACATATTAATGCAACAACAGAATAAAACTAAATTAACAGCAGCTGATTAACCTTAACCTTTTGATGTGCAACATGGGTCAATGAGACGGAATTCTAGTGGTATGTGGAAATATGGACGTAACAAACTGACAAGCTGCCTATACAGGTTCATACTTGAAATCTGAGACAAGGAGCAAAGTAGTTCAATAATGGAAAGTATTGACCCCATTTATAAAAAAAAGGCGACAGGAAAGAACCTCACTCCTCACCATCATTGGAAAGACTTTTTCTTGTATCATTTTGAATAGGCTGAATGACCATATCTCTTAGCAAGTGCTGCCGGAAACACAGTGCAACTTCAAGAGCAGAAAGAGCACAACAGGCGTGATATTCTGCCTATGCCCAGTGCAAAAGAAGTGTATCCAACAGAATATGCAACTCTACATAGTCTTCATCGACTTCAGTAAAGCATTCGTTACGATCTCCTGTCAGGAACTGTGGCAAGTACTCAAAAAGTATGAGAAGTTCATCAATCTGGTAAAAGCACTTCACACTGGAAAGCAGACTAATGTCTCAATGTTCAACACCTAATCTAGAGACTTTGAGGTGACAAATGGAGTCAAGCAGAGATCTGTGTTGGTGCCTACACTTTTCTGTTTATGCTTAACAGCTGTGCTTGAAGTAGTTTTTAAAGAGACAACTGAAGAGGTTTACATCTGTATAAGAAAGGAAGCTGATCTGTTCAATGTCTCCCACATCAAAGCAAAATCAAAAACCATTATTAAAGTTGTGAGAGAAATGCTCTTTGCTGATGAGGAGCTCTTGTTTCACACAGTGCAGAAGATGTGCAGACATTGGTTGACAAGTTTGCCAAAGCTGCTGCCAGGTTTAGCCTGAAAATCACCTTAAGAAGACTAAAACTAAAAAATCTGATAGTGAGACTTCATAGAGATGGAAAATGATGTAGAAAGATCGATGTCCAACTAAAAAGTAGTAACAACACAGTTGGCACAGTAAAGTAGGAGGTATAGAATGAGCCATAGCACCACTAATCAGAGTCACAGTAGCTGACCTCTAAAATAACACCCCATACATAAGACCACATACCTCCCTGTTTAAAATAGAAGTGATACAATATAGAGGTGAAACAGTTTTGAATAATTGGACATTTAGATGATACTACAGAGGGGCATACTCACCTCTGTTATATACTGTATCTTGCTTTCTGTTTCTATAATCTTTTCTCCCTCCTCTCACTACATCTGGTTGGGCCAGACAGTTACCCACCACTTTTAAAGGGAAGTTTTCCACCTTACTGTCACCAAGTGATGCTTAATGGTAAATTGTTGTGTTTCTATTTTGACCTTGTATTGACTTTACTAAGTAAAATGCCCTAAGTTGACAGATTTTTTAACTTGTCGATACATAGTTAACATTGAACTGAACTGACTGTACAATCTTAGAAAGTTATCAAAATGCCAATTGTTTTATATTTTGCTGTAATGATCAAAAGTTAAGTAGTAAAAATGTTATGTCAAAGTAATCTACAAAGAATTATTGGCTTAATGTGTGCAGTTCGACTTGTCAATGCAGCAACTTGCCCAATGACATCTGGGCAAAGTAGTAAAACAGATGGAGCGACAATTAATAAAAGCAATACTAAAACTCTGCCTAACATTCCACAACACTGTGAATATTGCTGTTGCTTTTTTATTATTATTCCAGATTTCTTCTATGCTTCTTCAGCATTTGTGATGACTTCACATTTACCAGTTACATTTGCCTCAGGCGGGATGCTGTTTCAAAGGAGACAGCTCATCAATATGAGGAATGACTACTGGGGCCAAAAGTAGACCTAGAAACACACTCGCTGTCTCTGACTAGAGCTGGTAAAGTCTGAATCAGTAAAACAGCTCCCAGAAAACCTACCAAACCATTAGCCTTGAACAGGCTTGCAATCCTAACATCCCATCCCATGGTCAGAGTGGTATAATCCAGTGGAAACCAGTCCCATAATGATCTTTTGTCCACTAGCAGAAGCAGATGCTTCATTGTTACCCAGTCAATTCCTATTTAATATCTTTAAACTGCCTTCTGAAAGGCTGTTTTGTGTTTAAAGAGCAATAAAATGTAAAATAAAGGCAACTCCTCGGTGGAAATAAATGAGTGATGAAGTGAAGCAGTGAGTGGTTATATATGGCTCTGAATTGCTGAATGAGTTAAGTGAATCAGAGACCCAGCAAGGGAGCAGTCGCAATAAATGGAGCTTCCAGTAATTATGGTGAGGTCATAAGACTAATGGAAAGAACTGCTCACCCACAATAATCTATGTACCACCACCCATCACGCGCATACACCAATGGCCACATGGAATCTTTTCACAGAGTGATTGATCGATCAATAGAGACAGCATTTGTATCAGAGAAGTAAGTTGACAAATAGTTTGACTATTGGCTGCTGGTCATGTTTTTAAACTGTCATGAAGTCATCTCTTCTTTTATTTTTATATGTTTGAGACATCATTTTAGGGAACACAAGTGCCAGCATTATTCAAAACTTTTCAGCTTTTGAATTTGGTATCTGTACCAAAGCTATATATTTTAAAAGATCATTTTTTGTCCTTTTACCTTTATTGCATAGCATGCGACAGAGACCAACAGAGAATGTGGGGAAAGAGAGCACGAGAATGATACAGAGCAAATTCTGGTCAGCCAGGAGTCAAACCAGTCAAGCCTTATACAGTGCCATGCAAATGTATGTGCACCCCTACAGAAATCTTCAAGTTTTGGATATTTGTCACACGTAAATGTTTCAGATCATCAAATTAATTTTAATGTAAGACAAGATAACCCAAGAAAACACAAATTATAGTTCTTAGATTATGGTTTTTTTTTGTTGTTGTTGTTTTTGAAGGAAAAATGTTGCCCAGCTCTTGCTCTATGTGAAAAAGTAATTGACCTGCAATGTTTAGGTGGGTAGTACATGTCAGACATCCACATCCAGGACTCAAGGTTTCCTAGCAGAACGTTGCATTATAACAAGAGGATCGATGTTATTCAGTTCACCTGTCAGTGGTCATAATGTTGTGGCTGATCGGTGTATAATCTCCTGATTAGAATCCAAAAGTACATCTTTGATGTATTTTAAAGAGAAATGTAGCACAACACAATCCCTCCAGCAAAAATCTGCTGAAAACATTGCCTCTAAGCAATGGCACAATATCTTTCCAGAAATTTGTGAAACACTTGTATACACCACTCTGAATAGGATTGAGTCTGACAAAAAAAGTAAAAGATGTGAATCTCCAGTAATTGGTACTACTAGGTGCTGGCTTCTGCAGCACTGAATTCCTACTGTAGACACTTAAGTAAGTGTAATTGTTAGGGGGAAAAAAATCAACTGTGCACAGCCAGTACAATAATTGACTTCCTGGAAGAAGACGTGGCTGATTTGCAAGATAATTCCATAAAAAATAATACTTCCACTACTTCTATACAGTAAGTACTGAACAGTATTCAGAAATGCAGAAGAATTTCTTTTTAAATCATATGCCTCACACTGCATTTTCTCCTTCAAGCTATCTCTAATTCTCTGTTTTTATCACTCTTTCTCTCCCTCTCTATTTCTGTCTTGTTCCCCTCTAATGCATTCCGTCCGTTTCTTTCCTTTAATACATCAATATACTATTGTGCAGTGGCTGCCATTTTCTGACGCAAATTATCTTCCCAAATGGGGATGTGAGGCACTCTGCCTCCCTGCGCAATCCTTTATTGATCGTTCAGTCTCATAAAAGCAGAACAGGCAAGGGCCGAGAAATAATGAAAGAGAGACAGACAGACAGACAGACAAAAAGAGAGAGAGAGAGAGAGAAGACAGGCCATCTGTGCTGACAAAGAGTTATTTTTTGCAATTCAGAGGTTAACTTCTAGTCAGTATTTTGTATTGTGTTTAAAAGTGGCAATAGACACGGTTTTTGCTTTAACCTATTATTATTAAGCTAATGCTGATTTCACAACATAATGGCGATAGAAATAATGACATTATTTGGACTGGTTCCCTTGAAGCCTCGCTTTCACTATGTAAGCCTGTGTGCCATCGGATACAACATCTCCAGGGTAAGTGAAGGCTCAATTTATCTCACAAAAGGAAGCATATCTGCAGTTGCACAGCGAAAACAGGAAGAGGATGGTGCTTTTGTTTTCCCTAGTAGCTATCGGTAGCTTTCCCCAGGCAGCTGAAATGGTGCAAGTGGAACAACTGCAATAAGGGTGGAAATTCTACCAGGCCAAAGAAAGGATCCTTGTTGTTTGAGGGGGGGAAAGAAGGCAAAGAGCGAAAGTGACAGAACTCATTATTAACGTATTAAATTGGTTTGCTGGCTTCTTATTAGAAAATAATACAGGGGGTCCTCAACTTCCATCAGAGTTCCGTTCCGATGGGTTGACTTCAGTCGATTTTCGCCATAAGTCGGAACTCCAGTGAAAATGTAAACAAAGCCGTTACATGCATCACGATATCGATCAGTTTTTCGAAAAGTCATGAAAACCAATGACTTACATGCATGTTTGAGTCCTTTTACAAGAAGATATCAGAATATTGTAACAGGCTGATATTGTTGATGTTGAGGTTTCAATATTTATTGTTCAGTTTGAGATTTACCTAATGTCAATGAACGTGCCATGTTTAGTTAGCTCACCTCTGATTGGCTGAGAGTCAGCAGTAGTGTGTGTGTTGCTCGGTGCTGTGGTGGTGTGTGTGTGTGTGTGTGTGTGTGTGTGTGTGTCGAGTGGGAGAGGGCTGGGAAGGGCGGCTAACGCTGGAGCTAAGTTATAGGGTTTTTATTGTTATTTTGGCATTGGCTATGGCCCCCAGTAGTATGTGTGAAGGTTCAATAAACAACTAAAGAACGGGATACAGTCTCAGTCATTCATCACATTACAACTTGAATGATCTTCATCAGTGTTTTGCCCTGTTTCAAGCGTTTTATCATATCTAATTTCACTTACATGGAGATGGCTTTCCTGTTTGGGTGTGTCATGAGCTTAGTTTGAGGTTAAACCGGGATAATGGGCTGTGTACAGTGCATCTTGTGGATATCTTATCCATAACTTGTGGTCATACAGGAACTCTGAAAACCCGATGTGACCTCAAAGTACATAAGAACAAACAGCCTCTGTGTCACTGTCTAAAAGCTGTATGCACTTACTTAAAAGAAAAATCTGCTCTAAATTTTATCTTGCTGAAATTCAGGACAGTGAAATTAATATCTAAAACCCACACAGAACTATTGTTCTAAACTGTATATCAGATTATCAAGTCTGCTTATCCCAGTCAGATCGTCATGATGGCTATCACAGAGTCTAAGGACACATCCATTATTCACAGCCTTCAGACCAGCTCCAGGATCTGTCCCTAGATGACCTCATCACCAGTCGGTCTTTCGACTTAATGTGAATCAGCATCTGTGTTTTCCCTTTAAGAAATGTGACTCATTACATTCACAAATATAATGAGAAAATAATGGAATTTAAAACAATCATTCCAAACCTGCTGCTGCAGGAAACAACACCCTGGAGAAAAGTCCTCCTAATCAGCCCTCATCTAGTCTTCAGTGCATATCATGTCTTGTTTATCTGGAGTTTACTATAAATATGTTAAGAATAATTCAAAGGAAAAATACATGCTCTAGAAGTTGTCTGTAAACCAGACTTAAATATTGTTACGATTACCACAGGCTATTGCAGTTTCTTGCCTTTCATCACCCTAAAGAACACCTAACAGGAGAAGGTAATAGTGTATTATTATTATTCTATGTATTTGGTGCAATGACATTTGGCTGTTTTTTTTATTTATTTATTTTGTTTTATCCTATCATGTGTGAAAGGAACCAGCATGAAGTGAATCAACCTTTTGTGCTTAATGGGCCTAAAACATGCAGAAGTACCTGAAGAAGACAGTTTGGAAAGTGTTTTGTTGCATGCACCACTTCCATCAACAGCTTAATTGTTTAACACTTCATATTTTTTTCAAGCTTGTTGCCACAATGATGTCTCTGAAGGACCTTGTTTCATTCATAATAAATTGTGCCACCAGTACCTTACAGCTAAAAGTGATCGTTTGGACTCGATTCCACAAACAAAACTCATGATCAGGTAAGTTCACCTCTTCACCGTCCAACCAGTTTTATAATTCTCTTGAAGTCTTCTCTTTTTTGAGCTCCTTCAGTCATGTCCAGATGTGACTGGCAGTGTATTAACTACTATACCCTCTGATCTGGGTTCTTCATTCAACCTATTTGCATTTTGTGCTGCTGCACCTAAATGACCCAAAATAGCTGGTGAGCTGGGAAAACACCCACATAGTAGGACATTTTGTAGATTGGATAGGTATGTTACTAGGCAGGATGGCACTGACTGGTGCACTAGGTGTCTGCACATTGCAGGTCAGTCTGCTGTAAATGGTTACCAGTGGCTGCAGGTGGTTATATACAGTCTCCAAAATGTAAATAGGCCTCAGATTAGAGACAGAGAGAAGACACACACATATACATAAATGAATCAGATACAGCAAATGCATGGCAATGACACAATCCTCATTAAATGCCAAAAGATAAATTAATTTGTTCATGTTGCCCGCTTATAGATACAGTTAAGGATGTCCGATATTGGCTTCTTTGCCAGTAACCTATATGCCGATATTGTCTAACTCTCAATTTCCGAATCCGGTATCAACCGATATCGATATATGTGGGCTATTTAACTAATTTTAGGTAACATCACATATCTCCTGAGGTGGAATTAACACATCATGTCTAATTTTATTGTGATGCCCCATTGGATGTATTCTGAAATGCAAGAAGGCTTTCCAAATGTAAACAATGTCTGTGCAAAATAAGAATGTTATCGGTTTTCATGATCGGCAAAAAAAAACAAAAAAAAAACAATAACTATATTGACTGATATTACATTTTTATGCTAATTTCAGGCTGATAATATCTGTGGGCTGATATTATTGTACATCCCAAGCTACAGTAGCAAAGCTTCAAATACACACAGATAGATGAGCTATTTCCACACACACGATTGAAAGTTTACAACTACAATAATGTATTTTTAAAAAGAACATATTAAAAGAAATTAAACTTTCGTTTTTCTTTTTTATGATTAATGGTACTATGCCATGGTTATACTGCACAAAAGACATTTTTGTGCAGTATAACCATGGTTGTACTGCTTCCACAGACGTGCAGGGCTTTATGTTGTGGTGAAAATGAATCATGAAAAAAAAAACAAAAAAAGTTCTGAAGGGTTAATTTAGCAAGTCCTAAACATGGTTGTAGAAATGCGTTCATAATGAGTAAAAACAAGTCAAATGCATCTCCGAGCTTTTTTGTCTTTTTTATCATTGTCATAGAGTATCATGATGTGAAGACTAATGACACTCAGGATGATGAGCCAAGAGAGTATTTCACATTTCACTTTTACATTAGAAAAGGCTTCAAGGTGAATAGTCTTATTTCTTCACTGACAGTATCTCAGGAAAACCTTGCCAGCAGGATTTGTATGATAAAGTGTTTTTTATCTTTAGAAAGTCTTTTTTTTCCAGAAAAACAGTTGTTTGCAAAAGAGGGCTGGTCATCTTATAATCAAGGTCATCTTACATTCATGCCAATGCAGTGTTTTAGTCTGCACCAAGGGGATGGACCAACAAATTGACTGACTTACGGACAATCCTTACAGGCTATAAAGTAAAGATTGAAACAAGAAAATATTTAAAAATGAAAATCAGCTGTGAAAACAAGCCAAGCGGTTACTTCATCTTGTATCTGAGGGCAGTTCTCTGGTTATCTTTGAGAGGGGAAGAGAAACACTCATGGCATGACTTTGAAAAAGGCTGATCTATGGTGCACAACCCTGTTTGGCTGCCAACTGATAAGATTTTACTGATATTGTGATGCTTACTTGCAAAATGTGTTCACAAAATCATGCCCTGATAAACAGTTCATAACACTGTGCATCCCTCATCGGTGCACTAAAATGTTAAATGGTTACAAATCACGGCCGATTAATACAGTTTTGTTTTTAGCCAGAGATCAAGAGGAATGAAGCCAATTAATTTGAAAAACAGCATGTTTCACTAATTAAAACATAATGAAGTTCCGTATTGGAAAAGACAGCTGTGAAAAACACTGCGCTTTGCTGGAGGGGTTTGTTGCGCTACCTTGCACTTTAAAATACTCAAAAATAGGAATGTTACAAAAAGATCAGAAAAATCTGTGCTGCTAGCTAAACTCCCATAATGCTCTCTCTGGTTGCAACCTCAGAACTGCTTGTGGTCCTGCTGCAGAATTAAACAGTAAGAGGCTCCAATTGATGGAGCCACCAGGCACTACAGCTAATCTACAATATATTTCCTGGCAGAGAATACAGATCTTCACCATCTTTTGGAGCCATGGTATATTCTACCATCTCCACATTTCACTTTACACTATGCCCTTCTCAGTGCTTTACAACTAGGTTTATGACCACCACTGCAACATTAGAGACCAGCTTTTCTGCAGAGATGCGTTTTTTTTCTCCTAAATGCATTGCAGAGCTATTCAGTTGTCAAGAATATACATTGGATTAATTTTAATTCCTTTCAGGTCCATGCAGGTGCAGTGGTCCCTCGTCTATTGCGGGGGTTACGTTCCAGAGCCCCCTCCCATGAGTTTTCTTTCAAACAATTGTTTGCTTTATTAACTTTTCTTCCCCCTCAGTTTGGGTATTATCGGTTTCGGAGGAAAGCTCGCTTTTCGTTATGTTTAGTTCTTTGTTTTAGCAGCATCCATTTGCTTTTTATCCCCTCAGTTTCTAGTATTGTTCTCAATACTCTACCACCTATTCCAGAAATAAATCACCACCTACTAACTCTGGTCCCAGCATTGTTTCGTTTCTTTGGCTACTGTCCGGCAACCCTAGACAGTCAGGCTGTAACAATAGGTACTCACCAGTGAATATACTACAACTTAAGTGTTGAAGATGATGATGAATTAGCTGTACAATAATGATGACGAAGAAACGAATGTACTTCACAGCAAGAATGGACAGGGCAAGATGCTGAACACTGCAATATACAGGAGATGGAGGAGACTGATGCTACGGTGGCTGAGCTGATCAGCACGCTATGCATTTTATTTTGATATAATATTCTTTTAAATGTTTTAATTACTCTTTTTTATTCTTTTTTTTATTTTTTTCTGTTTTTAGGCTTTAAAAAATGCTTATTTTACCGCAAAAATTATTAAAATAATACCTATATAAAAATACCTATGTACTACAGAATCCTGTGATATAGCGAAAAATCTGCGATACCAAATACAATTTAAAAATCCACGATACTAAATAGAATTTAAAAATCTGCAAAACAGTGAGACCGCAAAAAGTGAATCGCACTATGGTGAGGGACCACTGTATTCCTAACTGCAGATTACAGCTGTAATCCCTTTTGCCACAGTGGTACCAGGTAAAGTGGCTTTTGTTGCCTTGCAATTGTACTTTGGTGCCTGTACTTTCAAAGAAGTCTATATAACCAGATGAAATACTCTACATTTCAACCTGAATATAATGCAAATATTGTAAAATGATACAGTTACAGCAAAATTAACCAGTGTGTACTCAGTTTTGTTCACAATGTCTACAGTAATTACTATAATCAGAATTTTACACATTAATAAAAAAGAAAACCTGTAAAAAAAGACAGAAATGGGTTGGTAGAGCAGTAGAGACAGGTAGGGCACAGTGAGCAAAAAAAAGTGAGAGTGAGCAGAGAGAACAAAAGCTTCCTTCTCTAATTCCACACACCATTAAATTGTAATTTCACTGCTTGATATATTTATGCATTAAAACATTATGGCCTCCTACTCAACCAATTACTATGCAGACTGAGCTCTTGCTGTCCATACAGCTGGCCTCAGAGGCAGGATATGGAAAGACCATATGCATAAAATATACATGCTCCTCCACACAACACCACATCACACCTCGGTGAAAGAAAAACTTACAGTTGAGAAGATGTGAAAAAAAAAAGTTTAAGATCCTCAATGCGGATTAATGTGTTTGTTCTAATCGAAATTAAATAAAATGAGTTCAGCTAATCTCACATATAAATCGCTGAAGTGTACATGACTGATACTAAATGTTAGAGTGAATTTACTACCTCCACAAACAGGTACTTTAGTAGGTAAATTTGCTCTGAGAACTGTGTAGTTTTAAGTTTTATCTATTTTAGTTTAGAGTTTTTTAACTTTTTACATCTATTCCATTATCTTTTAGAGACAGATGTTGTACTTTCCTGTCTTTCCCATCTTCAGTGACTGACTACTTTGCAGATTTTGATTTATAATGCAAAATCTAAAGGTGTTACTACCTATAATTACAAATTAAGATAAGATTTGTATTGCTACTCCACTAGTAAAGAGAATTATCCATTCATCGATCCAGTAGCTATATCTGCTTTCCCTGTAGTGTATTGTGGGTGGATGGAGCCTATGCCCAATGGCATTGGGCAAGAGGCAGAGTACATTCTGAAGAGGTCGACCTTTCATCACAGGGCTTACATAAATATGTGCTCTCACACCTACAGTCAATTTAGATTGCAAATGTCGTACTCCAGCGGAACTTGATGCTGTTTTCTATCATTTAAAGGTGTTCTAATCTGAAATCAAAACAGGAGTGTGTGATAACAGGAGCGATTATCAACTGTCATTTAACGATCTTCACATTTTACTATTTCACAGACAGGTTTTGCCATGTTTAATAAACAAAATGGCTCTTTTGCATAAGATTGCAAAATGTATGTGTCACAAACAGTGTAGAATAAAAGCTAAATCCAGTCTCTGGCCTCATGCAACAACATTTTCTTTTTTTATCCAAAACTCCTTGACTTACTATGATATTAACTTGTACGACAGTTCCAAGTCTGTGGGAGGAGAATGAGAAACTGGGGTCATTGCTACGAGCCATTTGGTCTTTGTACAAAAACGTGAAACCTGTCTTCACATTTCTGGTCAATGTTGGCCAAGATTGCCCTTTTTCTACTGTTTCTAATATTCACAAACAAGATCTCAAGGCACAACCGGGGGTAAGGAGGGTGTCCAGTTTGGGAAATTTAGAGTTGTGACCCTGTTTTTTGCAGATGACATGGTTCTGTTGGGTCCATCAAGTCGTGGAGTGGTTCGCAGCCACGTGTGAAGTGGCCACGGTGAGAGTCAGCACCTCCAAGTCTCTGGGTTTGAGGTGACCCCAGGCAAAAGCATTTCTCAGGATTTTGTCCATGAGTGATGAAAAAAATGAAGCATGAGATGAACAGAAAGGCTGATGCAATGTCAGCAGTAATGCAGGTGTTTTAAAGGACTGCCATGGTGAGGAGGGAGCTGAGCCAGAAGGTAAAGTTCTCATGTTACCAGTCAATCTCCGTTCCAACCTGTATCTCTGTTCATGAGCACTGGATAGTGACTCTCACTAGACTTGCTCTCCTTCTCACTCTTCAGCACAGTCACTTGATTTAAATCTCCAGTAGGCTGTGGAATACAGAGATTTCCCTGACATTAATAGGCTTAATCAGCATTGTGTGAACTCCAATGGCAAGATCTTGAATGGAACAGTGTTCAAAAATATGTAAACATCCCAACCTCTACAATCACAGATGTCATTCATGATAAACAGCATTAAACAGCTGCTCAAATGGAATTATTGCCCTGTGGTTGTGTGGCTCTACCAACCAGTGAAGTTGCAGTTTACAGTTTACAGTCATGTCTATCAAGACTTCTATTTTGAACATTTGGACATATAATGCCATTAATTCTATTACAAATTTGTGTGATTTTTTTATTGTTACTTTTTTAAATAATTATCAAATTAATTTTTAAAATTAGAGCTAAAATTTTGTTTTGGATGGTCACAGTTGTGGTCACAGTTTGACTACCAGAATCAGCTCATTTTAGAGTCCAAGGAAACACTTTGGCCAAATTTGAAGAAATCCCCTCAAGGTATTTAGGAGGTCTTACATTCATGAGAATGGGATGGACGTAAGGATGGAAGGATGAAAGCTATACCAAAAAACGTGATGCCTCTGCTGCTTGTGGCGTAAAAACTAACTGTAGAGAGATCAAGTGAACAAACATCAGAGTGAGAAGAATAAAACACACTAACGTCGGATGGATGGATGGATGAATAGATAGATAGATAGATAGATAGATAGATAGATAGATAGATAGATAGATAGATAGATAGATAGATAGATAGATAGATAGATAGATAGATAGATAGATAGATAGATAGATAGATAGATAGATAGATAGATAGATAGATAGATAGATAGATAGATAGATAGATATGCACCTACAGTCCTCTTCTTGAATTGCATTATCACCAAGGGTCAAGTAGAAATGAAAGCAGCCAGGGTTGCAGTCTTGTATGGAATATTTATTTGCAACTACAGTCAAATTCAGCCCCACTAACTGCTCTAACCCCCACCTCCATACGGTTTCTGTGGATTTCAATGGCAGAGGCAGCATTCCAGGATCCAATACTACACTCATCTTAACTCACTGGGACTTAGCTCAGCATATTGTGGTTGAGGTGGATGCACCGGACAATGGAGTGGAAGTGGTTCTCATGCAATGTTCCTCAAAGGACAGTAAGCTTCACCCTTGTGTTTTTCTTCTCGTCTTCCTGCCAGCTTACACCTGTTCTCCTTGTCTGCAGAAGAACCTGCCTGCCTGCTATGCCAACAAGCCAAGCCTGCCAATCAGCTCTAATTATTAGGATCCCCTCTGCTAAGCCTCTTCCCAAACCTTATCCCCTCTCCTCAGCCTCACCTCGAGCTGGCCATTATCTCTTTATTCCAACTTGTGCTTATGCAAAAAGTGGTTGCATTACACCTGAAAACAGAATACTATGACTGGTGATTTTTCATTTATACGGCCTGATGGTTCCACAACTGTTCAGTAAAACGAAGCAGTTGTTTATCCGTTCAAATACAGTGAATAAAATATTTGTGTAGTATTGTCATTGATTGCCAAATATTTTATATTCTTTCCCGATGGATTCTGATCCACTGAGATTCAATTTTGGAGAAACGCTCAGTGTGCCTGAGTGGCTGTGTGAGAGAGAGTGCTCTCAGTTCATGTCACACAATCCATCACTGGTAGCTTCTCTTGCGGGTAGATCACTGTAAGTTACGGTTGCTCTCCCTAAGCATTCTGGAGCTTGATGTATGTGCTGTCGACTGGCAGTTAATGAAACAGCAGCCACAGCAGCCGGCTTCCCGTCCATTGCTACTGCCTCTCTCTCCACACTGCTGTCCTTCCACTAATCTCCACCTCAGTTTCCTCTTCAATTGTCTCTTCCCTTTCTCTTTATCCCCACAAACTAAATTCTTTCACTGTCTGCAAGGACTGAAAAATATCTCCATTGATTGTTTTTGTGCTGACAATGACTTAAAGAAAGGTTACTACAAAATGACTGGCTCTTCCATATTTCATTTTGCTCCAGCGCACTAACCGACAATAGAAGAGGTTTTTGACATCTGAGACAGCATAAGTGAGTTACATTTGATGATGAATGGGGAATGAACCAGGTTTACAGTACAACATTAGTGACTGCAGCCATTTTTGAAAAGAAATGTTATGTCAGAATGATAATTGTTCCATTTACTTGAAGTTTTAATGTGTATTGGATACTTTCCTATTAACAAGTAAATAGTAAAGGACACATTTTTGTCTTTTTGCTTTTACGCAAAAGCCTAAAGTTTGAGTCTGTGATTCTGGAGAAAGTTTGTTCATATTTAGCTAGCTATCTAAGCATGTCAGACTGATCATACCTTACAATACCTCTTGCTTCCACTAACAAAAAGTGTATTGGATTAGAATCGTTGACCTTACTTTTAACCCTTACATACTGTTTGGGTCAACCTTGACATCTGACAGCATTAAAGATACCCTAAATGTCATTGTTTTAGCCGGAAATATGATGACTTTTCCTAACGCGACCTAAAATATACAAAAATGAAAATATTATAAAGAATTTTTAAAAATCATTATGGCTTTTATGTTTTTATGTCGTAGGTAAAATAGGACATGATACTGTGTAGTGTAATCGTAGATGGTTTTCTCCAAAAAACGAAAATATATTCTCCCTGCCCTCCCTGAAACATTCATTAAGGATTAATCACGTTTATTAATGTAACACAGGCAGTCTAAAAGGATCTGTAGTTCAGAAGTTGGTATAGACACTTACTATGAGGGAATTCCTGATGGCATCTGTGAAGGTATAAAATATGAACAGTATGTAAGGGTTAAGAATGGTTATTCAATTAAATTGACTCCTTTCAACAGCCACTCTCTTCCAGGCTCCCTAAGGATGTCCAAATGCCTCACCCTACCCAATCTTTAAGGTTGACCCGGGCCACCCTACAGAGGAAGCTAATTTCAGGCTTTTGTATCGCGACGATAGAACGTAGATAGACGAGTAAATCGAGAGCTTTGCCTCCGGCTCAGTTCCCTCTCCACCACGACGGACTGGTACAATGTCTGCATTACTGCGGACGCCCTGCAGCAAACCGTCTCGCTATCTCATGCTCCATATTCCCGTCACTCATTACCAAGATCCTGACATGCTTAAACTCCTTTGCTCTGGGCAACAACTCCCTCCTCAAACCCAGGAAGTCACTGGTTTCTGGTGAAGAAACATACCTAGACAGATGAGTATATACAATATATATGTATTAGTCCATAACTTCATGTCACACTGAGAATTTAATTCAAAATAAATATATACTGTATGTTGTCTTGAACACATTTATGCTCCTTTGAGAGAGATTGTAATATACTTTGGTAAGCCGTAAGGAAAGGATACAAGGCAGGAAAATGTCACCAAAAGGAGAACAACTTGCAACAGACCAAAATAGCAAATGGTCTGCACTTAAATAGCGCACTTTACCCTTGACCAAATTCTACGAAGCATATTGCAATACCTCTCATTCTTCCATTCACACACACTCTCAGAAACCAGTGTACTCCTCTGCCATTGTGAGCACCACAGGGCTCAGTGTCTTACCCACGAACAGTAAGCACTTCCCATCTGCAACCAGTACTTTGCTAATTTACTTTGTCGCATGCGTGTGCGCCCTCCACAAATGCTTTCGATGTGAGATGTTCTTCTTCAATACTAGTCACAATGTAATTTCTTCTTCAAACACACACATCATTTTAGTGACTACTGATAACTAACCGAAGCCTAATGAGTAGGGTGTGCTTGCATCTGCGAGTACAGTACTGTGATGTCGGAATTAAATAATGTTGGCTGCAGTCTTTGGTTTGGCTACACATCCGTAATGTTTCTGCATTTAGTTTTTATGGTGGAATGAAGCATTTCCCACGCAGATATGCGGTTGCAGATGGAGAACAAAGCATACTGTCTTGCCTGAAAGTGTTGGGTACTCGCTGTGTTTTTTTTATCCAGAAGTCCAACGACTGCTTTCTGAAAGCAGACTTTAATGTTTAAAGCTGTCCTTTGCACCAGCAGTGAAGTCTTTTGATGTTTCAGAAGTTGCAATGCTGCATAATTTTGGGAACTGTTGTCTGAGTGAGACGAGGTGCGCAACAATGCTGTAACTGATTCGGAAAGAAAGCTCTCCTGAGTAAAAAAAGCTGAAATAATACCTGCCTTGACTTCCCTCTTGAACAACTCCATCTTTTTCAGCAATGCATTGATTTTGTCCTGCACATCAACACACTGATGGAGAGTCCCTGTTGTCCCAGCTTCAGTTCATTTAAACGCAAGAAAATGTCAGGCACGTATACAAATTGACTGAGCCACAGAGTATCTTCGAAAGCATCTGATAAAGTGAAGCTTTTGTCCTGTAAGAACATTTGGACCTCTCAAAGAGTCTCGAAACCACCTCCCCTATTGATAACCACCTCACTTCTGGAGAACTTCTGGAGAGACATGCTTGCTGCCTATTTTATCAAAGAACACTGAATAGGTGAGAAATGCATGGGCCAGGCCGCAACCCTTTGATGCGCAGTGTGGGTCAGGAGAAGCCCATTTCCCATTGGATTTGGGTCACTTTTGACCCATGTTGCACATCAAAGGGTTAATAAAGTTCAGTTTTTACAGCCAAGTCCAGCGCAGACTTTAATTCATTAGGCCTTTTCTTAACCATCAGGGCCTCACGGTACATACTACAGTGAGTGAAAAATACTAGCTATTTTTACTGCACTATGTAAGTGTCTTTTTAACGACATCTGCCATGGCTCCTATTCTCGACACAGTGTCGTTTGGAAGTGGCACCAAGCTGACCCATTTGGCTATCTTCTCATCAAACCTAATCACTAACATTTCTGGTTGTATTAGTATACTTGTTTGTACTAGTCCTAGTGTACTCACCAAAGTTACTGTTCCTTGTAGTTTGTACATTCTTTCCACTTTGTACGGCACAAATGTAAATAAACAGTTTTCACTACTCACAGGTTTTCTCGTGATTTGTATCTGCACTTCCGTTCTAAACTAAAGCCTGAAGCATACTATTAAGCGCTAGCAAAAATCCCAAAATCACAACCTCCGCTGTGCCTGGTCACTGTGTATCTGTAAGTTTGTGAAGTGCCCTGAGCTCATCTATGTCATGTTTGATCAGATTGTGTCTGGGGAATCTGGAGGACAAGTCAATACTTTGAACTCTTTGTCATGTTCCTTAAACCATTAATGAGCAATGTTTGCAGTGTAGCAGAACTCATTATGCTGCTGAAAGAGGCTGCTGCCATCAGGGAATACTGCTGCTACGAGCGTATGTGGTCTGCAACAGTGTTGAGGTGGGACGTGTCAAAGTAACACCTGCATTAGTCTGACTCACTGAATGTGAATTGCAGGTAAAGCCTCCCATAGGTCACACTTTTCACATGGTTTTCTCCTCCTTATATGTTACTGTTTTCAAAATCCCCTTCACTACAGGATGTAACACCAACCTCTGGGCCACAACTACCCCAATTAAAATTAAAAGTTTGGTCAAAGGTTTGGATAGTACAGTAAAGCAGCCCTATTAGTGAGAATTAACCAACAACAGCGCTCACCTCCCAGCATACAAGTGCAAAACAATTCCCCCATTACAATTTTAATGTGACAACGCAACATATGTGACATAATTGTGCAGACTATTGTGGGTCACAATAGCCAGAAAAGCATCCTTCTGTAAATAAATTCCATTTGTTTGTACCAGTTGGACTGTGATTCTTGTTTACACTTGGGTTTTCTGATTAGTGGTGACAGGGAGTGAATAGTTTTTATATTGACTGGCAGCAGTTCATGCTACAGTAGCTCTAAGGTAGTAAACCATCGCTCCTCACACATCTCATAGTCTTAAAGGCACACTGGATCAGCAGTGTTACCTGGGACGGCAGAAGAAACGTAGACAAAGAGGGACAATAGGTGGGACACAACACATAAGAAAAAACAGATATACAGTAGAGGTAGGCATTTATAGACGCATCACAGCAATAGGAATTCTGAGGTATGGTCCTGCTTCTGAACTTCAGCTAAGAAACACTTCACTTCGACCTAAATTCTACCGCTGATGCAATAAGCATATTTTCACACCAGTGTACTATTTTAGTAAGCAAAGTAGCCACAAATATAGAAATGGCATACATGTAAAGCAATAAAGCATACAGTGCAGCTTTCACAAAGTTGACTCATTCAACAATCCTCTACTTTGCTCTGGAAGTCAGTGATGTAAGTTGTTAGTAATTATTCCAGTCCTATAAGAACATTGTAACTACAAATGCTAACAATGCTCCATGTGTGGGGAAGTCGATATCTTGGCTGAGCTTCGGTAGAAGGCAGCAGACGTGTTTCCAGAGCTTGAAAGGCACCCAACACTTCTTACTTGGAAGATCATCTGCTCCAAACAGAAACTCAATCATACAGTGTAACTCTGAACCTCAAACAAGTTGCAATGCAAACCAATGGTGGAGGAAAGCAGGTGTGGTGTGCCTTTCCCCCACTTGTCCCGTTAATTAATATGAACCTAAATAAAGGCAGGCATAGGACTGCGAGGATGGGGCATGTCAAGTAATAGGTTGCCAGGGGATATGTTTTCTACCACACCTGCCCACCAACCCCCCACTACACCCCACCCCCTTCCCTCCTCCCTTTCTGGCCCCTGAGACCAACAGATAACCACAGACACAGACAGAGATGGATGGGGAGTAACACTGAAAAAAATGAACATGCGGGGTTGGGAGCTGGCGAGGTAGCTCAGCAATGCAAACAAAGTCTCTGTGGCTGGATTAAAAAGGAGGAGAATAGAGACCTTTTCAGGAAACATTTAATTGACATTTAAGGCTGCTTGAAGCAAGATTCAAAGAAACATTGAGATGCTTGTTCACCTTACATCTTAATCTTTTATCGGGACACAGTTTAATGCCTGATAAATACTTGGTCTTGGTCCCTTAAGTCAGGAAGACATTGCCCGACTGTAACCTTGAATTGAGCATCCCAACTCATTTTAGATTAGTTGTCATTTTAAGTTTAGTTCAAGGGGGCTAAGATAATTTAATCGACAGAATACTCAACTACTAAAGTAATCAGTAGCTACAGCCCTAGTTGTGACTTCCATCTTCTACAGATCTTTAGAGGAGCTAATAAAGAAAACTTCAGTTTTCAGCCAATAGCATAATAGTCTTTAACCCTTTGATGCGCAGCATGGGTCAAGAGACATCGATTTTCCATTGGATTTGGGTCACTTTTGGCCCATGTTGTGCATCAAAGGGTTAAGGTCTGAAGCGATACTGGTTTAATGTGACTTGTGTGCATAAGGTTAAAGAATCAGTCACCAGAAGTGCGTGGAGTTCTTCTGGGGTGGCTATCAAAATTTCAATCCCCACGTTCTACAGTATCTTTGGTTGTCTGTAGTTCTGGTTGGGACTTGTGCCTTGTAAGACAGTCACTAACCATTAGTTGTTTATTTTTACACTGTGATTTTAAGTTTATTGCTGCCATATTTCCTGCTGAAGGGGAAAAATTGCCTACAGTATGTGGTCATTTTGACAGGAGGACTTCTTGGTGTGTTGCAAGCTGCCAACAGCTGACATCTTCACACCTGATACTAATCTGAAAGCACATGGAGAGCAAAATCAATCCTGCAGTAATGTTTATGCCATTGAGAAAGAAACTTGGTGATGTACAAACGGGATGCACTGCCAGTCTTGTAGGTTGCAAAGGAAAACTCTTTATTGTCTCTTGGTGTGTTGCAGAATGCCTCCTTCAGCAGCTACATTGTGCCTGTAATATGAAGTCTTTCTGTTTCCATCTCCTCCTTCAACACTGTGGTGCCTTCCCTTTCATCCTCCTCCTCAAGTTTCTTAGCTCTTAATCAGTCTTTCTCATCCTTTGATTTGTCTCCATATTGTTACTGGTCGGCTGGTGGGTGAATGTGTGATGATATGCTTGTGTATGTGCCATAGATGTGAAATTGAAAACATAAATTCAATTAATTTGAGCCTTTTTAATTAGCCCCAGCTTACGTTTTACTTTTGTTTCTCATCTCCAATTTCCTCTCGCACTTTCAGACAGCACTCATGGCTTTAGCTTTGTCCTAATGAGCCTCTGTCCGCTCTCTCTCTTGCTTTCCATTGCTTCTGTTTTCTGCAGCTGTCAGTATCTCGGCAGTGTTCTCCCTCACAAAACAAAACTCAGCTAAAGAGAGGCTTTTCACATGACACGTCCAGCATATGGAAGCCTTGGAAGGACAATGAGATTCTCACACTGAATCTCAATTCATTCCATTTATTTTCTCAAGTGGAAGTTACTTGTTACAGCAGCTTTATACACTCCTAGTCAAAAGTTTGGTCTACTTGGTCATCTGATGCAGCATTTCATCACATTGTTTTGTGGTCATATAGGCATTACAGAGCCTGAAGGTGGGTTTTTTCTCATTGTCCTGCTGAATAAAAAATTATTCTTCCACAAGAGATGATGTGTTGCTGCAGAACCTGTGGCACTCGGGGTGGCTAAGTGTTGCCTGGAATTCTGAATTAATGATCAGCAATGTCAACAGCACTGCTTTGAGACAGACACAAACCAGCTTTCTTTTTTGACATTCTGAATATGTTTACAAATGAACAAGATTACACTGCAGCCTTGGGTAAGTCTTTCTACAACACACTGATTATACTATGCAACGTAATGTGAACAAAGAGTGAAATCCACACCATGTCATATGCAGACTGACAAAACAAAGGATTTTTCTGTTGTGGAGGAATCACTGAGTTCAAAATTTATACATAATTTTGTACAGTAGAAGTGCAGCCAGTGCCATGGCAGCCTTCCCCAAGTGCAGAGAGCCATTACCTGAGTTCTTGAACTCGGAGAACTCACTCAACTGAGTTGCTGTCCTCTTAGATAGTTCAGCCACCTCTGTTCATCCCTGCATTTGAAGCGCTTTTACGTATCTTCTTACAATGTCAAAGTCAGTGTCTTTTGTTGCAAGTGCAACCTTCTTTGCAGTCATTTGTTTGGGGAGCAGCATCAGAGCCAGTAACACTAAGAAATGTAATAAACTGATAGCAACACTGTCTCTGTGCTGAGGACTGCTCTGGAGCCCTTGCTTGGTTGTTGAGAGAAGGATGTTGCAGAAACTGCTCAGTTCAGTGGACAACACTTCACATCCCTTGCATGACCAGGTTGAAGGCTCCAACTCTTTTGCAGTATTCATTCCTAGCTACTGGAATAACGGTGTACACCCCTCTGAAAAACCAAGTCTTGTCTCCTGCACAACTTTATTTTTCAGACTCTACTTTAAATTGCACTGCAAGAGTTAGTAGAGGTAGTAATTTTCCAGTTTAGATCATTTTCAGATGGCCCACCAGATATCTAGTTATGGCCAACGAAATTAACAAAGGAAATCCTATGGACTAAATTATTTTCCTTGACCTCTCATAATGGGGGTTTGTATTGGTATATATTGGAGCCAGAGCTATTTGAAGCCAGCACCTGGTGGCACTTGGTGGTATTGCAATTTTTGAGTTAGCTTCATTTGTCAAGTCTGCTTGCACTGTCTATCATTCTTTAACAGTCTGTGGGTTTATACTGTGATGAACTACTCCTAGTGGATTGAAAACACCCTCCTCAAACGTGATCAGGAAATCCTGAAGGGCTTGATAATGCTTTTCTGTGAAAATGATAAGTTTTTATCGAACAGTGGTAAAGAGTACAACACAAATAAAATCAATAGAGCACATGAGCCAATCAAAAGCAAGGTTTAAAGCAAAACATAGAGGGGTGGAATTTGTTTACTAAGTAAGAATGCTTTGAAGTTTAAGTTGTCTTTTATGTGTTTTCCCAATGATTTAAAAAATTAACAGTCTTTTTCTGCTTTCTGCCCATGCAAGTTGTACTCAGAAAACAAAAGTTTAAAACATACCATAGTCCCTCACACTTCCATCAGTCTATTTGATCTTGGGGCAAGTTGGAAGAGGAGGCACACATGCAAGCTTGCCTTCACCTTCTCCCCACCTTCTCACTTGCAACCCAGTTTCTCAACAAACTGTCAAACTCCAAGCAAAGACAAAACAGAAAACAGAGCCGATAAATAATTGATGATGCGATGCAGCTGGGATCAAGTTAATCACTGTGTGGTGGATCAGGGTTTTTTATCACTGGGAGATGATGATGGGAAAGTTATTCCATCCCCGTGACCTCACAATGAAAATGAACAGAAAGCATTTTGTGTTGCATTTTATAGTTTATACTTTTCACAGCAGATTTAATGGTTCTGCTCAGAATTTCATGTATCAGCGAGCTGTTTCCAAACACTATTTGTCCAAAACTATGATTAAATTCTTTTAGGTGGAAACTGGCTGGAGTTTGTCCTTGATAGGAAATTAGAATATTTCACCTTCACTTTGCTACCCATTTTAAGGGGAAAAAAATGCATAAAAAATTATTTAAATTTAGATCTGTTCAAGTCAGACTCCACATTATATATAATGGCTTTAATCATGAAAACATCAGTGTCTAAAAAGACTGCATTGCAAGTAAATCCTGTCCTAGCATCAATGAATAAGGGGCCTGTGAGTTGTATTAAGGCACAAGTGTCAAAACGTGTGTGTGTGTGTGTGTGTCTGTGCACGCACGTGTGCACGCACATGCCACCCTATGCCTAATGATGTCACAACCTCGGTGATAAGACGTTGCTAAAAGTGACATGCCATCAATTGGCATCAATTCCCACCCCCCAATACACACATATATGCACACCTCCTTCCTTCAATCCACCTCACCAGCCAGGGTTCACCTTTGATCAGGACCCAAAATGGCAGCGCTGGCTCAGCTGACATGTCAGACAGCTGCCAATTAGATTAGCTCAGCCTCAGGCTACTGGATTCCAGCCTGTTTTCCATACAGGAAGTGGCTGTACAGAGGTTTTTCCTGCCCACTCTAATCACAGTTTTTGCTGTCAGAGTGGCAGGTTTTTCAAAAATCTTCTTGGGAATTAATATTTATCATTGCCATATGGGATACATGAACATGCCATCCTGTACACTTGAGATGTGACATTTTTCAGCTCTCCAATGCTCTTAAATTGTTGTGCATGTTTAATGATGGCAGGACTCGGTCTAGGTTTTACTGAACACTTACTGTGGCAAATATGACCACCGTCAGCAGCACTGTCACACCAAACTGAAAGGCACTGTAGAAGCAGTGTGTGACTGTCTTTTGGATGAAAAATTTCTCACACTATCTGTTTTATCCTACTAAAATACAGTACCAGTAGAAAGAGACATTTTCTTCTTTTTATTGCAAGGAGACATTAAATATTTATCAATATAATTTGGCTCTTTGGCAAGAATTTCCAAAAGGACTTCTTCATGTTGAAGTGAAAACGTCTCACTACAAACTCACAAAGTCTGCTACAATTACTTAAAAATGTTCCCATGTAAAATAAGAGCTAGCATAATTATTCAACCTTTCTAAAGTGACCCACAAAATGTAACACAGGGGCATTCAACTGGTCCTAGAAGTCACACATTGTAATGGAGGTCATCTAACTGCAGTGAATGTGTCTCAAGTGATTTTAGTATAAAGACGTGTATCAGAAACGTCCAGTCACTGGTGAATCAGTACTCATGGCTGTAACTACGCTATAAAAACCACTTAAAGCAACTCTGTGAATAAGTCTTTGAAATGTATAAGTAATGGGATGGATATGTCCTGGAGAACAGTTAAATCTATTATTGTGTAATGGAAGGAATATGGCACAAAATAAAATCTGCCAAGAGAGGGCTGTCCTCAAAAATGGAGTGACCATGCAAGAAAGAGATTACATAGAGAGGCCACCAAGACACCTATGACTCCTCTGGAAGAGAATGGGCTCCGGCAGCTGAGAAAGGAGAGACTGTGCTTGCTTTATGGGAGAGCAGTTGTAAAAAGCTCATATTAAATCTTGATTAGAGTTCGCCAGAATGCATGTGGGAGATTCAGAAGTCAACTGGAAGAAGGTTGTTTGCTGTCTTGGCCATCAGACTAGATGCTATGTTTGGTGGACAGCAAATACTGCACATCATTGCAAACACAACATCCCCAATGAGAAGCATGGTGGTGGCAGCATCATGTTTTGTTTTTTTTTTTTATAATCAAAAAAGAACTAAAGTAGGGCTGGGATTATTAAAGCTCATTATATCCACCTGGTAGATTGTTATTTATGGAGTAGCTCAATAACTGCTCCCTTGCTAACTGCCACTAACCACATGGACAACACGCAAAGACAGCAAACATCTAAAACCAACAAGAAAAGAAACTTCTCCTTATGCAACTCTTGCTACAGCATATCTGGGGGATCTAAGCCACACATTTACAATCATTCCCACAGAAATACCACGTGCTACTTGCACTCACCATTCCTCTCAGATTCAAATCCCACATGCAGTGTGGCAAAATAAAGGACTGAATTTTCCTCGACCTTACCTGTTGCTTTTGAACAAACAAACAAATTATCACTGTGGATCCCTCAAACACATGCTGCAGTTCAATAATCACCTACAGTTTGGACTGTGTACAGGTTCGTAATTGGACAGGTCCACAACTGTTATGCATGGCTTATTCAGGCCATAATAAAAGGAGGCTCACGCAGTGACATTAGGGTTGACTAAGTCGTTTATTAAATCATACTAAGAAGGGATGGAAAAGGAAGGGGAGGTACCAGGTGCTGAGGAAACGAAACTGAAGTAAATAATTACATAATTAAGGGCTGAACCATTTAACCAAATCAAACAGAGACCCAGGACTGTATAAATATTCACACACTACTGAAAGTCAACGGCAAAAACCATATTGGGGAAAAATTTTTTTTAAAGATTGCAGTCAACTCAAAAGCAACCCAGTGCAAAAAGATCAAAGTCAACAGACCGACCCACTATGCACAATGCAAGAACATAAAAACACAGAAAGGCACCCCCAACAACATCCAAACCAAGAAATATCCCCTTGGTTTCCTGTCTGAAGGCAAAGCAGCTGGTGTGAGGTGTAGGGCATGAGACGAGTTGACTATCTGGCAGTACTGTGCATGAACAGAATATGTAGAGCTGGACTACTGTACCTATATGGAATTAAGGCTTCCAAGTAGACTCCCACAGACTGATGTTAGTGAGACACTACTAAATACGTATGTGCTGTGTCCATACCTATCTGTGTTTACATGTTTAGGGAAGTATAATTGAGCTTTAAAGCTGCGTGTCCACTAGCATGCGGTGCGTTTTGAGCTGCAATTCTTTACATCTCCCTGGAGCGGGACACAGCTCATTTGGGCTGGAGGTGACCGCCCACCATGTGGGCGATTTTGGGATGCAGCAAGTTTACATGCAGGAAAAACGCATAGTGGACATGCAGCTTAAAGGTACGTGTCCACTAGATCCGGGAATTCCACATCCCATTCATTTTCTTTGTGAAACGCACCGTGTTGCATGCTGGTCCGGCTGCGTGGCGTTTCGAGCTGCGATCCGGCGTGTCTCTCCGGAGCGGGCCACAGCTAATTTGCATAAAGTAGACTCGGCTTCTACTTTTTGTAAATTCAATGCGGCGGGCGGAGATCTGACGCATTGCAAAATTTTCATCAATCGTCCAAGCTAGCTGGAGTTGAATTAAAACGAGGACAGATTCAGCTAACTTTCAGGTTATTTCTCACCTCAAATGCTTTTAGAAATACTTTCTGCTAAAGTGTTTTCGAAATAAAAGAGAAAGTTTGCAGCCGAGCCGCCATGTTGGTCCGGCGCACTGTCATGTGACAATGTAGTGGCCTACTAGTACCACTACATTGTGTGTACTGCCCACTATGCAGGCAATTTTCAGATGTAGCACGTTAAACATGCAGGAAAAACACATCTAGTGGATGCATAACTAAAGTTTTAATTTCTTCTCATGTCTGCTGTTGAATATGTACCAAGACCTGCTGCATGCCAAAACAAATTCCTTGTGTGCAATAACCCACTTGGCAAATAATCTGATTCAGATATATAGGAAATTATCAGGGTTAGTGTAAAGCCTTAAGAGATTTCCTTAAAGGAAGGTGCACATTACAAAAGAAAAAAAAAAGCTGTTGTCAAATGAGGATATTGTTTGTTTTAAACCTCGTGGATTTCAGCATAGAAGTTAAGTTCCTACTTAAGTAGGAATATATTGTTGCTATATGTTGGTGTCATGAAATGGTTTGTCGATGCTTTGTTCTCAAACATTGCATAATTTAATTCAGAACTCAAGCATTGAAGCACTCAGCAATCAAGCATGCATCTATGTCATTCGAAATCTAGCAGCGTTAGGAGGTTAAACTGTGTTGAATTTCCTCATGTTAGTAGCTGAGATGAACTGTAGCGGGACAACGCGCAGTGCTATGTTAAATAGCTCCAACTTCTCACTCTTTTCACTGTCAGCCTTGCACATGAAACTAAAAGCCTGAGCATTTCTGACACCAAAGAGGCCCTTCTAGCCAGACCTCAGAAAGCCTTTTCATTTTGAACATGTCAGCACACCGCTGGCTCACCAAAATTGTAAACACTTTTCACTTCAGGGTGCTAAAAGGAAGGGGAGTGCCTGTTGTATTTGGGCTCATTTATGACAAAAGAAACGGGAATCTGATGCCAAACACGCAGGATGGTTGATGAGATGTAGGTAGCATGTGTTCTGCTCTGAAGACAGCTGAAGGCAAATCACACCATGGTGATAATATGCTCTTTTGTGGTATCCACTTATATTTCTACAAAAAAAGACATAAAAAATGTTTCTGTCTGATCTGCCTTTACATACAAAAAAGGCATTGGAAAGAATGATGCAGACACATTTAACACCTTTAGTTACAAAAACATCATCTGCTTTACTATGTTTTGCACTTTCTCTAAAAATTCATTATTTTAATATTTACAGATTAAAAACAGTAAAAAGAGATGAAATTGATGTCAGTAAATGTCTTGTTTTGTTTTGCCTCCTGTCCAAAAATCTCAAAAAAATTCAATTTACTCTAAAGTGAGACAAGAATAAGAAATAAATTGTCTCATTTGAGAAGCTGAAGCCATGAAACATTTTGCAAAACTACATAAAAAAACAGTGACCGATTAATAAAATATCAGCAAATTAAGGTGGTAATACAGTTTTGAGGTGTTCCTCATGAGTTTCGATCCAGACATTGCATTTCACACTGAACCTTGACCTTTTGGTTCTGCTTGCGGCAACTTGCCATCAGCTTCAGCGCTGGCTTCAAAAATAGCAGGAAGTTTGGCAGTAAGTTATTCATGAAACCTCCTCAGAGTACCCCGATCCTCACTCATGGCTGCTCATATATGGATTAACGATAGTTTAATTGCTCTATATATTCAAAAAGTCAAGATGCAATAGAGGAAGCAGAGAGCTCCCTTTACTCAGAGGACAAAAAGACTCTTGATAGAATTGAATTCGCAGGGGGAGATTATCTGCTTTCAAATAACATGTTAGCTTGACCTTTTGTAGCTAAAGGGCCCAAAGCTACAGCGGTGAAGTGAGCCATAGACCGGAATGTCATAAAGCCTTTTAATATCCTTGTCACAAACTTAAGGTCTTTCCCCAGCCTGCTCCTTCCTTGTGTTTTTGCTTGGCTGGATTTCAACACCGTGATGCAAGCTGTGCTGAAAAGGAAGAAGCTACCAAAATACTAATGCGATTTCTTAAAGTTTTAAAGGGAGTCTTGACTTGGCCTTTCATAATCAAATGCCTTTTAGTCAATACAAACTGCTGCAGAAAGGATACGGAGACTTTAATCAGTTTCTTCACTGTATGCTCATTTTTCAGTTGCAGCCCCGCAACCAGGATCAGTCACTGAACATTACAGGTATAGTTGAACATTCAACTGCAAGTTACACAAGCAAGAAAGCTGCTTTAATCTAAGTCTGAACTCACCACAAGGTCAGTCAAGATTTACACCATTCAGACTGAAAGACTTGGAAAAAGTACTTTTACTGAGGACCACATGCAAAATCTCAGTACTGGCAAAAAACAGGATTATATTTATATTTTCATAAATACAACTTCTTTCTGTTTCAGCCCTCCATTCACATAAGACACTGACTTAGTTTAGTGTGTATGTGGAAAATTGTTTTGTGAGAGCACCGTCATATTTCCAAGAAACTAGATGACCGCAGTAGCATTCTGTTGTTTTTTTTAAACTACTAAGAAGTTAAGTTTTTTGTTTGTAATGTGCTAGTTATAAACAGTTCATTCAGAGTGGCAGAGAGATGCTGCGGAATAACAAATATGTTCTTCAGTTTTCTGTGGCTGGCTTGTTGGGAGTTGACCTGCGCTCGCCTTTTGTCCACAACTGTTATCATTGCAAGAACCTCAAATCCATTATTTTTTCGTTCATTCTTCACACAAAGTTTGATGCAATGTCAGACCTATGTTTAAGACAATGTAGAAACAATTTCAAAACCAGATTAGTCCTTGTCTCACAGAGAAAACTAGTATCACAAGAAAGTCTAAGTTCTGATGCTTATTACTCCACAAAGGAATGTGGCGGCATTATGTGATTAATGGCGTATGTGAATCCTTCCGTTTGTTAGCAACATTACTCAAAAACAGATTAACGGATTTGGATGAAATTTTCAGGGAAGGTCAGAAATGATACAAGGACCACTTCAATAGATTTTGGCAGTGATGCAGCTTATAATCTGGATCCATGGATCTGTTAAGGATTTACGATTGCGAAATAACAGCACGGCGTCACTCTATGACAACAGTTGAACACTGCCAGGAACAATTGATTAAACTGTGGGAGTGTTTCCGAGTCCCATCAATTCCCGCCGCCCGTTACATATTTAGGTCACGCGATCTGGTATCTGTACGTAACGTACACAAGCATAACATACATCTGTGCTCAGCGTAAGGCCATTTTTTAATTAACGATTTTATCTGTTAGAAATTATACGACTGAGCAGCCTTGAAGGAGAACCACGCTTCCTGAGTCCTTTTCTAGTTTTGATATGTAGTAGGACTACCTTCTGCAGAGATGGGAACTTTGTGTCTTCCCTTGCAAAGTTTGATCTGCCTTCATAACATGATTACATCTGTATGTACATATATTTAACATGCATAATTACCGAGCTTCATTTCTGCTCTGTGATATGATTTTAACACGCAGTGGTTGCACTGCGCAGATATTAGCACATCTATGGAATTCATAAGTAATTCCAACATTGTAAGCAAATGCAAGGCTGTATGCAGGTTGTAACTACAAAAAAATTTGATGAAAATTCAGGATCATTTCTTAGAACAGACCCCTTGTCACACAGAACAAGGAACTAGAATTGTTGGAAGTGGTGATGTTTTGCAGTTTCATTTGATATGTGCTACACCTTGCTGCAGTGAATACTTTGAGAGCAATTCAACCGGAAGAAGGGATGTGAATTTGGACACAAAGTGTTACCAGCAGGCTCTCAAGCTTAATTGCCTGTTTACAGAAGAAGCCTTTCAAATACGTTTTTCACTTTCATATGCATCTGACAGAGCAGCTGTCAAGGTTTATCAGTTAGAATTGTAAAATAATTTTACATCTTTAATGAACATCTATAACTGTCTTATTTTGGGGCCCTATACCACTGTTTACCTTACTTAATG
The DNA here is from genome assembly GCF_022539595.1 of Amphiprion ocellaris. Taxonomy (NCBI): domain Eukaryota; kingdom Metazoa; phylum Chordata; class Actinopteri; family Pomacentridae; genus Amphiprion; species Amphiprion ocellaris. Next base: position 8,325,480 of record NC_072784.1, on the reverse strand, counting down.
GTGAAGTCCACCCTTAAAATTACATTTTGTGCTTTAGCAAGAGGCACAGTCAGTGGTGAAGCCATGTATGCTTGAAGATTCACCCACTTGATATGCGAACTCTGTGACTGCCAATGTGCTCCTTCCCACCCGGCGATCAATACATGACTAGGAGCAGAAGGCAAACTTTGCCTCAGGCAAGAGCATAATCAATAGCCATGTGGGTTCTCGCTAATTAAACTGCCACATTAATATATCTCTCACTGAAAGCTACCTCTGGACAAGATGAGTGGAGGAGAAGTTGGAAGGGGGAGATGATGAGATCAGATGGGGAAGGAAGGAGAAGAGAAATAGCTGAAGAGTAAGAAGTGGACCTGAGGCCTGAGGGAGACGTAGAAAAGGGACAATTAGAAAAAATCATTATTAACAATTAAAGAATCAAAATGCAGGTTCAGGACTTACAAGGCAATAAAACGAAGACTATTCATGATACTTTGGAGGTCTACAAAGTTAATGACCAATTAGTTCTTTTCATGCAAATGTTTGCAATGCGTGTGTAGCGTTTCTTCCTTCCTCACACCTGAGATGTCAAGACTAAAAAACTCATTTGGTATATACACCAATTAGGCAAAACGTTATGACCACCGCCCTAATATTGTGTTGGTCTCCTTTATGCTGCTAAAAGTCCTCTGACCCAGTGGGACATGGACACAGGACCTCTGGGGTGTCCTGTGGTAAGTGAATTCTGTGGGTCCTGTGGGTTGCAGGGTGGGACCTACGTAGATGAGGCTCGTCCTGGGACATCCCACAGATGCTCAATAAGATTTGGATCTGGGGAGTATGGCATCCGGGTAGACACCATGTGTCGGGGTGCATTGTCCTGCTGAGGGTGACAACTGGCATCAAGGACTGCTGTTGCCATGTAGGGTGGGGGGTTGCTTGACCTGCAATGTTTAGGTGGATGGTACATGTCAAACATCCACATGAATGTCAGAACTCAAGGTTTCCCATCAGAACGTTGCATTATAACAAGATGCTCTTCACTTCACCTGTCAGTGGTCATAATGTTGTAGCTGATTGGTGTATAAGAATTACAGTCTTAAATGTTGATACAGTGTCATTGGTTACACCAGTACATTTGCTGATTTATACAAATTTCCAATCACCTTGTCATGTAACAGCAGAGTAATGCAGGACTTCCTATAGATCAGTAGCCTCAGTTAATGTTCACATCAAACATCAGAATGTGTGAAAAATGTTGTCTTTGTCAACTTGACCAGTATGATTGTTACTTTTGGTTGACATGTTGGTTTGTATATTTCTGAACCTGCTGATCTCCTTGATTTTCCACATGACAGTCTGTAGAGATAACTGAGGATGACGTAGAAAACACAAAACGTCCAGTGAGCAGTACTTCTGTAAATGTAAGCAGCTTACTGATGAGACTGATTTTGGGCTGACAGAAAGGCTACAGCAACTCAGATAACCATCCTTTATAACTGTGCCTAAGCTCAAAAGCAGCCCAGACTCACAATGTCGGAACTTGAGGAGGATAGACAACAACAGAAGACCACACTTGGGGTCCATAGGCACTACAGATGACAAGTAGACTCTTGGTTAACTTTGGAGCATTTACAGCATTCTTTGTTAATGTTGATTGACCCTGTTGAATAATCCAACAAATAAATTCCTGTCGCCAAGAACAGAAATGCGAGGCTGCAGTGGACATAGTCTCACCAGAACTGAAATGCTGAAGATGGACAAACATAGCCTGGTCTGATGAATCTCCATTTCCACTGAGGCTGCAGATGGTAGACTCAGATGTTTGTGTCAGCATGAATCTATGGAGCCATTCTGCCTTGTGTCAACAGTCCAGGCAGCTGGTTGTGGTGTAATGGTGTATGGACTGTTTTCTTGGAACATTCTGGGCCACAGAGTATTGTTGCCAGCCATGTGCATCCCTTTACAGACGCAGTTTACCATCTTTAAACAGCTGATTTCAGCAGGATAATGCCAGCATGAATGTGCAGCGGACAAATCTGCAGAAGGTATCAGATGCAGTCTTGTTAACAGAGATCGAAATGACAAGCTAAGATTTCTGACATCTTGTGAAATCCACGACTGCAAAAACTGAGGGAGATTGGGAGCACTGCTGCAGGTTTTGGGTCAGTTTCTCAGTATGTCCAATACCTGAGTGGATCAAAGAAAGAAAGAAAAAAAGAAACTAAAAAAAAATAAAATGCTTCAGTGTCCATGGAGTAATTATGCACTTGTTTATATACAAAATGTACAGAATGTAATTACTTGGTCCCAGACAAATCAGTGAGATGTTCAAGTCTAGAAATATACTATAACATCATCAGAAAGAAGCAACTCAGTCCTCCAAAACCAAAGATACATGGAGAAAAGAGTGGATTTCAAACTTGACAAAGCCAAGTAAATTCCCTTAAGCTGCTTTAATTCTCTCTAAAGAATCAGTGAGAGCAATTGCACACTACTTTCATCATTGCAATCCATGCAGAAATTCAACAAAGTGTCCATGTGGTAAATATCTCATCTTATCTTCCACATAGTAAATGCATTTTTTGGAAAAATATTATGTCGTGGAGTTTAATACTTTTGTCCAAAAAGAATTAGTGAATGTAAATACTTTGACGAGAGTTAATGACAGGTTTACTAGAACAGATGGAAAGTGCTACTATGATGTTAGGCTTTTTATTTATTTATTTATTTATTTATTTATTTATTTTTTTTTTTACTGTTTCATCTGCAATTGATCCAGATTGTATGATAAGTTTGATTTATTGTTATTGTTCCACATGCATAACTTCAGTGTTGAACATATCTAAAGTTTTGGAAGACTAGTCTAAAAACTGGGGGAAAAAATAGACTGAAATACAAAAAATATAAAGAACCTGTTGTAGGCTACAAGCCTGCTTTATGAGGTTCATGCTTCAGTTCAGAAAAGTGGTATTATCAAGGATCTAGGTTGCTTTTGTCAACCTTGTAAATTGTATATGATGTTACTTGCACTATGATGTTGCTGCTAAGAGACAAGATGAGAATTGTGGAGCTGACAAATGGCAGCTGATTAGTTGTAATGAAACAGCAGGTCAAAGTGATCTGAACTATAAATAAATGAAATTGATTAGACTTATTGTAGAATGGTATAATGTGACTTTGTGTACTTTAGAGTAACTTCAGGACCTATCTACATTATTATGACATTATTAAACGCTATTGCTGTGTTGCTATGGCAGCAAGCATTGCAACACTGACTACAAGCATACATGTGATGTGATAATGTGCAATGTGACAGTTTTTGCTGGATAAGTTAGTATTGAAGCTGTGGCACCCCTTAATTAAAAAAACAAAAAACAAAACAGATCTGCCACAGAAGCACCGCAGGTAAAAAAAATAGCAACACCTAGACATATCAGCAGCACCACAGATTAAACCACAGCAGCAGCTGATGTCCAAACAATAACCATATATCGAGCCGCAGATTCACCATCACAGTAGGCAGAGCATCTGCAGCTGTGCTCACAGTTAGCAGCTGGATAGTGTCGGAGATCAGCCTTTTAAGATGAATAATGAGCAATAAATGCATTAGTGTCACATCATTTGTCCTTTCTGTAATATCTGCAGTGTGTCCATAACCGGCAGTGTCTTAGAACTGTACTGGAGCATAACACCAACTGTTCACATGGATCAGAAAGAATGTAAAGTATATGACAAGGGAATAAGGAGATAAGAGGTAATGCACGTCATCCTGAACATTGTGGGAGTTAGTAGTTTTGTTATAAACATGTAGTTTTCTTGGGTATGCCAACTGCAGAATGCTATCACAGCACATCTCAATTAACAATATGCTAACTTACATTATTACTCTGCCAAGGAATGCGGCGGAGTTATGTGACAATCAGTGTTGGTTTGCCTGTTTGTCTGTTAGCAACATTACTTAAAAACGGACTAAAGGATTTGGATGAAATTTACAGGGAAGGTCAGAAATGACGCAAGGACCAAGTGACACGATTTTGGCAGAGATACAGCTTATAGTCTGGATCCACGGATTTGTTAAAGATTTTTGTATCATGGCGAGATAGCGGCACGGCGTCACAAACTATGACAAGTGAACGCTACATCAGCTGCCTGCTGACAATCACATGATTGTGATCCTACCACAAATCCACCGCTGTGAACTTATCTTGAGTTATCATCGGAAATCATACAAGGAACAATTGATTAAATTGTGGGGGTGTTTCTCAGTCTCATCAATCCCCGCCACCCGCTACATATTTAGGTCATGCAATTTGGTATCCATACATAACGTAGACATCGTAACACACACCTGTGCTCAGCACCAGGTCATTTTGTTTGTGGGTGCATCTATATTAAATGGCCACATTCTACATTGCCATCATTTCTGATCATCAATAATTAATAAGCAAATGCTGCATTTCTAAAAAATGCTGCAATTCTGACAATGCCAAATAGGGGAATGAACAGCCTTGGTGGAGTACTGCAGTCTCTGAGTCCTCTTCTTATTTAGCTGTATTTAACATCAGTCCCAGACCACTGTCGAGCCTTATTGGTTTGAGTTAGCTTAGTGTGATCATTGTCTCTTAGAAACTTAACACCCAGCAAAACTGACTATTCAATGATGACTGATGCACTTTAAAAAAAAAACAAACAAGTAAGTGTATTATTTCTATTGCTAAGCAATATAGAACCTAAAAGAATTTTTTGTTGAACTTGATGGCCTTAGTTGCCAAATTGAACTGGTGCTGGTTGCAGAATTCCCTTCACCTTTTCTGTGTACATTTTTGAAGGAAGTTTATATCATGTACCAGTTAGAGCCTTGCTTCTTTTCCTTTTGTTTCTCTTGATTTTTTCCCTCCCTGCTGTTTCTTGTCTTATCCTCTCTCCCCTGTTAATCTATCTGGTTGTATGTGTGCATGTGCTTGTGTGTCTGGGCGTGGCGACCTACTTTTCATCTGTTGGCAATCATCAGAAACACCTAAGTCTCATCATCCAATCAAGCATATAGCAGCATCTGAACTATATTCAACCCTCCAACCCTGTGAGACCAGATTGTTCTGCTTCCTCAAGTGGTAGTATCCTCTCGGACAAATGGGACATCCATCTAGCTTAGAAAATACTTAGCTTAGCTTTTTTTCCTAGTAAGAAAATACTGCTGGTCAGCCTAAGACACTCAACTCACCGCCCATATCAAACTCAGCTTGTCCAGATGCCACATTCTCCCCACCAAGCCTTTTTTACTCTCTTCAGAGACTGAAATAATAAAACATCGTTTGAAATTTTGCCAACTGTGTCTTACTTCCTGCATTTGGGACCAGTGTAAAATTGGCTTTCACATGACGGTAGCGAAGTGGAAGTATAACCACGGGTAATCCTGACTGCATGACTGCCTCCAGGGCAAATCTTTCCACATTTTCAAATGAAATATGTAGCATTCCTGGCTGTCAAAGGCTATGCTCAGAGTGCAGGAAAAAAGAGAATCAGAGAATGGGAATCCGATTTTTTCAGTTCTGATTTGGGCCACTTCAGATGCAGGTCTGATTTTTGGCAATGCAACCTTATTCTGAACATTTATGTTGTAATTCATGTGACTTGAATCCGATAGCAAATATTGTGAACTATGAAATACAAAAGATCAGATCTGGGCATTAAATCAAAAATGAGTATTTTGCATGGTGAGCATAGCCAAATTCTTAATTATAGCCCCACATTAGGGCCAATTGTTTGTTTTCTGTAAAGCGTTTGCACATCATTTGGCACTACAGGACCAAATGTTGTGTCTCTTTGTACTTCCAGGTCATAGCAAATTAAGAAAAGACATAAAAAGACAGACAATGAAGAAAAGACAGCACCCACATGCACCAATCAATCTGGCACTTCAGATTCTCGGTTTATACTTACCCCATGCCACTTTGCTGTTTTTTTTTTTTTTTATGATGTGTATTAGCAAAAAACCCTCATCGTGGACTTTTATGATCCAAGAGGCTTTCATGTAGAGCACATTAAACTAAAACAGTGTGTCAAATTACCGTGTGGCCGATTGGGCTCATATTTCTTGGGAAGGATTTGCACATCATTTCCAGTAATTGTGCTGAGTTTCATGTTTCTGGGTCATTCCAGCTCGAGCTCTGGCATGAGAAACAAAACAACATTAATAAACTTTAGCTGGGGAAAAAACTTAATAGGGTTCTCCTCCTCTGGACTTTAACACTTTGATACACAACATAGGTCAAAAGTGACTAGGGTTGCCACCTTTCAGAAATGAAAATAAAGGACGCCCACCACGGCTCCTTGGGGCCACGGTTCAGTAAAGTTGGAAAGATATTCACAGATTCAGACTTCCAGCATCAATAACTCATTAGATATATGTTGTGAAAACATAAATGGTGCCTCTTTCCCATCATTGTAAGGTAGACAATGTGCTACAAGCCCAGTTTGATCAACAGTAGCTGTCTTTCAAGTTGCAGGAATAACATTGGTGTCAACAGGAGCCAGTTGAAGGCTGCAGTGATTTTGGTGACTCTACAGAGTACAAGATTTAGGTTATTGAATATTTGTGTCTCTCTTTGCTGTTGCAGCGGTTTTGCAATTTGCAGACTGTACCTGTTCACAGCCGGCTGTGCATAGACACCAATGTTATTTCTGCAGCTTGAAAGACAGATACTTTTGATAAAACTGGGCTTGAGTTTTGAGTTCTGAGTGAGTTTTTCTTTAGATAGGGAAAGGCCATTTATTGATTACATATTGGCTATTAAATAAATGTTTATTAAGAACTAAAAAGCATTTAAAATAATAAACAACTTAGGCATTTATTGAGTCACTAAAATACTGTAGAGTACAGACCACATCAGTAGGATTATAAGCATCCTCTAGTAAATTAACAACCAGATACTGATGTCTCTCACCATATGGACTTCAGGAGATGATTAGATGATGATAAACTGTGACCTACTGGTTGGGTTCTCTCTATTCTCATGTTTCTTACATGTTGGTCTCCTGATGCTGCCTTACTTCAGCCAGTCCATGAGCAACAGAAAACACAGTTTGCCTTGTACCCATTACCAGGGGCTCCACTCTTCTCACTCATGTCTGTACATTTGCAAAGGTTTTTGCTTCTTTGGACTTGGTGGAGTTGCGGGTGGAGACATTTTTAAATGCGTGAGCACAGCAGCGTCTGTAACCAGGCAACCGGAGACAGGACCAGAAACTCGGAGAAGTCTGAGGTCTATCTGCTGGACCTCGCATCAGGTCCTCGCTACATATGTCTAAGGAAGATGAAATTGGCTGCCCTTAATATTTCCAGTTTTATTTTGTTCATGATACAGTTTTGATGAGTGTGTGACAGACGTGTATGGGACATTTATGAAAATACGGAACAATTTATTGTCAAATAAAGGACGATTCCGTATTTTAAGGGACGGGTGGCAACCCTAAAAGTGACCCATATTCAGTGGAATATGGGTATCTTTTGACCCATGTTGCGCATCAAAGGATTTACAATAATAATAAAAACAAACTTAGGCTGTACTAAAAAGCAGTTGCAGTTTTAAAAGTTTTTTGAAAGTTTCTATGAATTTTTCTTCAGGTTTGATTCATGAACCTTTACTGAGTCACGTAATTGAAAGTGAAGTCCATACTTGTTAGCAACATAACATGTAACGTCATGACTGCTATATATAAGCCTAAACTGCATTACCATGCATCACTAGACAAGCAAAAAAAAGGACATATGTGTACTTGATGTTCACATGAAGAAAAATCCTGAGTGATGCCAGATAATGAAAGCAAGAGAAAGAAGAAAGCGAAAGAAAAAAGAGAGGAAGGGACGACCAAGATTAAAAACTACGGAAGCAGCAGTCTTGCTAACAAGGAGAGAATAAGTGCTACATGGAAGGCAAATGAGGGAGAAATGGGGAGTAGGCCAGGCAGAAAGAAAGGAAAAGGGGGAGATGTGTAGAGCAGGTGGGGCGATGGAGGAGGCATTAATATGTAATTTATTGGTGATGGATAGAATATGCGGACGGAGCAGAGTAGAGGTGAGGCGAAGCCAGCGTGCCGTGGAAGTCCCTTACGCTAGCAGTATGCGAGTTTCCATTTACGCACTTCATACATACTAATACATTCACACACACACACACACACACACACACACACACACACACACACACACACACACACACACATAGAAACCTCCATTCTTTCCAGCCATCCCTCTCGTACTTCAGTGCAAGGAGGCAGGAGCCGATCTGAATCTTGGCCTAAAAACTGCCTTTGTCTTTAGCATAAGATGAAAAGACCGATGTCAGTCTGATACCTGTGTATCAACTACGAAGCAAGGCAATTAGTTTAGCTTATCATAAAGACTGGCAGCAGGGGGAACAGCGAGCACATTTTTTTTCATCCAGAAATCTTCTATCAACACATCTAAACCTCACTTTTCAAAATAGTCTATCTCATTTGTTTATTTCATTCTCGAACAGGAATTCTCGTCTTGCGTCTGACACTGCTCCTTTAAGTCATTAGGTTCTTTTAAGTCATTAGCTGACAAAACCACACCACCTTAGAGAGGAATCAATGATCAAAGAGGCTTCTGTTGATAAGCTGAAATTTAAGAAGCGCTAGAATGCAGGTATTGCTTGCAAAATGGCTCCATAACGCCCTCTGCAATGTAATGAAAATTCAGCCCCCGAATCACATTTCACCTACAGCTACGAAATTTGGTACACATCTGTAACACATCAGGACGCACAAAAAAGCCTCTTGCACAAATATACAAAACCCAACAGGAAGTCAGCCATTTTGAATTATGTGTCATATTTTAGACGATTCTGGGTAAATTTTTGGACATTTTCAAAAACTATAAATTCAAACAGGGTAAGTCTGACAAAGCTAAAATTTGGCCAGGATGTACTCCAGGCGTGGGCGATCAAAAGTTATAAAAATGCTCCGCAAAAGTCTGAGGGCGTGGCCATGGTGGAATTTCAACACTTCGCCATGAAACAGGAAATAAAACCTGGTGGACATGCTTGCCTTCGCTGACCAGCAAGGACACAAGGACCAACGCTGCTTGCAGCTTTAATTGTAAAATGTGTTTCACTGCATACCAGATTAATTTACAGATGACTGTATCATCATCTAAAGTAACAAAAAAAGCACAGAAACTGTAAAAATGATCATGTCTGATTAAACGCTCAGAAGAGAGGACAAAAAGAGGCAAACACGGGAAGAAAGGAGGGGGGGAGAAGGCGGCAGGCAAGGAGAGGGGGAAGCTGCTAATTGATTAGCTACAGAGAGAAAGTCAGAAGCTTCATTTGCCAAAGTGCTGCTGGAGGTGTAAAGCCTCAACACCCCACCCTCCTGCTGCACAAAGGGATGGAGGCAAGACACAGGCAATTGATACACTCTGTTAGGCCTTATCAGGACCACTGTGATCAGCTGCACCTCAGGCCTGTTCTCTGCAGTTCAACGCTACGGAGACAGCTTGGAAGTGTGCGTGTGTGTGCATGTGTGTGTACTCATGTTGGGGTTTCCATGACAAAAATCCATCAATTTCAAAGCAGGGATGTCCCAATCCCATCTTGGCGATCACGATGGCCACTTGAGCTGCTTTATTGAGCGTGAATCTAAGCCCTATCTTTTGTTTACATCCGCTGTCACATAGGCGTTATAAAGAGAGGGCACCATTCCTCTTCTTCTTCTTTAGTTTTGACAGTTTATGGCAGGATGCGGCTGAAATGTCAGCAGTGTGGAAAGCAAAAGTGGTTAGCACTGCCGTCTTACAGCTAGAAGATCCCCGATTCGCGTCTCGGTCTGGGATCTATCTGCATGGAGTTTGCATGATCTCACTGTGCACACGTGGGCTTTCAATGGTTATTCTGTAGGTGGGAATGTGAGTGTGATTGTTTGTCTCTACATGTAGCCTGTGATAGACTGGTGACCTGTCCACGGTGTCCCCTACCTTCACCCTAAATCAGCTGAGATAGACTGGGATTAAGTGGTGTGTAAATGATGGATGGATGGATGGATGGATGGATGGATGGATGAATAGGTGAGTGGTCAAAACCAGCTTTTTAAAATAAAGACTATTAGCCAAAGTAAAGACCTGTTTTCCTCCCAAAGATTTTGAAAAAGTTTATTTCCAGCAGTCGTCTCTTCAAAGTTTGCAGCTGCTAGAAAATACAACTGATCATCTTCCAAAAGGAGAAAGAAAGTGTGATCGCATTACATTAGTACCGGTCTTTCTTCACCGGTGTTATTAAGTAAACCTACATGAAGAATTAAAAATCATACACACAACAGCCCATATAATATTCAGTTATAATCTGAATGTATTCAGCCCCTAACTAATATACCAGTACACCTTCAAAATCAGACAAATTCTTAATCTCTTCAAGTCAAAAAATGAAGTTATAAACCAAGCATGATAATGCTGAATCTTGTAAATATACTGTTACCTATGTTTGCAAAAGGTCAGGATAAGACATTTTTGGGGCAATTGTCTGATCAGTTCAACACAGGCTTGGATCATCTTGGACGAGCCAAACGTTACAGTAAGGTTAGGTTTATATGAAGGATAGGGTTGGGTTTCGATAGAGTTTCCAGGAAACAGAGGTGAGTTTCAAAAGAACTTTCAAGAATTTCAACCATGTTCCAATTTTGCTTATTGTATCTGAATCCTTTCAAATCCCTTGTAGAATAAGACCTGTTTTTATACAACAGCGCAGTAAGAAAATGCGTTTTCCAAATCTGTTTCATGCTGTTTTCATGCTTCTCTTGATCATGTTAACAAGAGAACTGGTGGTTTTAATAGTGATTTGTGGACCAGTTACCAGACAGCATGACGCTGGTGTTAACACGAATTGCTGTCATTAACAATGAAAGCTACACCAGGACGTTCTACTGTGCTGAGAGGTTCTTGCACCACAAATTTGATCACTGTTCTGCAACATCCATTAACTCTGTCATGACTTAGCTTTCCTTTGGTTGTGTAGGAAAGCACTGTTTGCTCTTCACCATGGAGAACATCAAGTACAAACAACACGTTAAAAAATATTCACTCCATTAGTCAGTGAATATCAATTAAATAAACTATTGGTGTTTTGCACAGATAATATTCAACTTAACAGAGGAAGTGGGCTGCAGCTGACTGTTTGCGTTTCTCAAGAAATAAATGTCTGAAGTGCCGGACATACAACTTTGTGTGTGTGTCTGTATATGCACTCTGTGTGAACTGACGAAGAGGTGTAAACATTAAAAGCTTTTTTCCCCGTGTAAAATGACTTACCATTTACTGATAAACATCAGCAATGGAACAGATAGGGGTGCTTGTGTGTGTGAGCATTTGGCTTCCTTTACACCACTGTGACAGGAGCTACATTATCATTCCCACCCACGCATTCCTCACAATAGCAACGTTAATATTAACACCTTATGTAATGCTGGCTTTGAGCTTCATTTCCCTTCCAGATAAATGAAAACTGCACACTACAGTTGTTATTTTTATGCGCTCTAAATGGCACACTTCAGAACCAGAAGATGCACACAATGCTGCTGAGCTGCTCCACTGTCACTCGCATGACCTCAGAAAAGAAATGAAGCCAGGAAGCTTTAAAGGCGATTTACATTCATTACAAATGCCTTAAATCCAGGTAGAGGCATATGGACCAATGTTTGATGGACCATGAGACAAAGTTTTATTGTCTTTACTCACATACAAATCAATGCTCGCTCACTCCCACAGATCATTGAGAGGTCAAGCACATCAACATAGCTGCCCTAATTTCTTGAATATAATCTCTGGTAGCAGCAGCTAACACCCACAGACATGTGGTTGTTATTTTTACATGACTTTTCTCATCTACTTAGAAGACTCTGTTCCATAGATACACAGTAAATCGTATCTACATTTCATGCTCATACACACTATTGTCAAGCATGCACACTGTTATCCCTTGTAATGTAGTCGGCGTGGACACAAACGCTGTTTGACACCATCTAAAATACTGGCAGTGCGTAGTGATTTGACCAAAAGGTAGTATGTAGAATGTGACACTGGCTACTTTATTAGGTACATCTTGCTAGTAAAAGGTTGGATCTCCTTTCGCCTTCAGAACTGCCTTAATTCTTTATGGTATACTTTCAACAAGGTGTTGGAAACATTCCTTAGAGATTTTGGTCCATATTGACATGATAGCATCACACCGTTGCTGCAGATTTGTCAGCTGTACATCCATGATGCCAATCTCCCGTTCCACCACATCCCAAAAGTTCTATTTGATTGAGTTCTGGTGACTGTGGAGGCCACTGGAGTACAGTGAACTCATTGTCATGTTCAAGAAACCAGTTTGAGATGATTTGAGCTTTGTGACATGGAGCATTATCCTACTGGAAGCAGCCATCAGAAGATGGGTACACTGTGGTCATAAAGGGATGGACATGGTTGGCAAGAATACTGAAGTAGACTGTGGCATTTAAACGATGCTCAGTTGGTACTCAGGGGCCCAAAGTGTGCCAAGAAAATATCCCCCACAACATTACACCACGAGCAGCCTAAACCGTTGATGCAAGGCAGGATGGGTCCATGTTTTCATGTTGTTTACACCAAATTCTGACCATCTGAATGTCACAGCTGAAATGGAGACTCATCAGGCCAGGCAACGTTTTTCCATGCCACGTTCAAAGTCACTTAAATCCCCTTCCTTCCCCATTCTCATGCTTGGTTTGAACTTCAGCAAGTTGTCTTGACCATGTCTACATGCCTAAATGCATTGAGTTGACAACAAACAAAGAAAAAACAACATCAGTTGTTTCAGCAAATTGTCAAAAGTGACACCTGTTCATTTTGAAATGGCAAAGCCTAATAGCAGCATATGTATCTATGGAGAAGACGTTTATAGAGGCTGGATGGTTGGTAAAAAAAAATGTCTTTAACATTGGGGAGACTAGTGTTTGACTCTCATTTTTACCAATGCACCTTGGTTTCTTTTAATCATGACTGTGGTTGTTTCCTTACCTTAATAAAAGAGTTTTTCCTATACTTGCATAAGACTATATATCTAAAATAAGCATTTGCTATGACACTGGTTTCGTGCTATGTCGAGTGTAACACAGCATTTGCCATCAAAAAAGGTCAGAATATGTTGTCTGCTCTCATCTAATTTCTGCAACATACTGTGTGATGCTCACCAATAGGAGCACACTGCATTCTTCAACTGAGAAAAAAAGAGGCGCAAGGTTTTATTCACTTTCAGTGAACTTGGAAGCTCAGAAGACTTGCACAAAATTAATCTCACCTCTGTACGGGTATGTCTGCCAGTCACGCACACACTCGCCTTTTTCCTACAGACTGGAAAAGAAATGGACAGATCCTCCTCCACCATTCAGCAACTATGAATATTGTTATCTCTGAAATACTTGGTGCTCTCAGTTAGAACAATGTGTTTGCTCCTTGTCATCTTCTTGGGGTCCAAAATCAATTTGTGAGCAATGCTTGCACACAGATTGCAAATGGTTCTGACATCCTGTCAAAAATGACTGTCACTAGCCAATTGCAGATAGATTTGCAAGTCCTACAGTCGTCTCACATGTTTATGCATGTTCCATATGCCTGGAAACAGGTGCTGATCATCTCTGTGATGACGGACAAAAAGCCAATTTGGTCAAAGTCCAGCTTGTAGCCACATCTCATGTCATTTATGAATTGTTGCATCGGATGCAATGACCATCCCAAAAATCTAATGACAAGACAGGATTGGGTTATGGAGTTACCCATTGGAAAAATTACTACATCAGCAATTAAATTAAGCTATACTCAAATAATTGAAGCCCAAATTATTATCTAAAAAAATCCATAATTAAACCACTGAAGCACTATATGGATGCATAAATTCTGTAAAAATCACTGCAGTGCATTGGTCTGACACCTTTTCTTGTCAAAGGGGACTGATTTTTAAATAGGTAGATCCCAAAGACTTAACATTCAGCATTCACACAGCTGAATTCTTTTACTGCACTCAGCCCTGAGAGGATAAAAAAAGATGCTGACAGCTGTTTTTCAATGACAATGGAAATATTCTGCTAAGAGATGAGTCCATTGTATCTGGCCCTTAAAAAGTGTCAGTGTGTCCGCCAGTCTGACACACACACATGCAGACACACAAACAAACTTGCAATGTCATGTCTCCAGATCACAGTTTGTACAGTTTAAAGGTGCACTGTGGGGTTATTCTATCTGTAAGTTGTGTTGCCATACCGACACACAAAAAGCTCACATTTATTATTAGATCATTTCAGCTAGCCCTCTTCCTATAAATTCTCTCCTTGAAGACTTTGATTCAACATTATAGACTGACTGCGTGAGCAAGCTAGCTGCAACAGCACCACAAAAAAGTTGCTTATTAGTATTTTTTTCCACTGATAAAGTCAAGAAGCTCCTCCACAGCTTCCCTCCTCTTTCCGCTAAAAAAACACTTGTCTCTTCCTCTACTTCTGTTGCAAAAAGTGACGCGCTGAGTGGTCATTTTACCCTGGCTTCTCTCCCAGAACACTGATTTGACTGATTGGATTCAGAGGCCAAAAATCAAAGGAGGGCTTCCTGTAGTTCTGCTGCAATGAGAGATGCTCAATTATAAGCTATTTTCGATGCTTTAGAACTGAAAGAGCATATTTAGGTCTCTTTTGTAATGTTTTGGTCATAATGTCAACAGCAATTTTCATCCTTCATTTGCTTAATTATGTTCCATGTTTCCGTAGTTGCAGAAATCAGAATGATATTCCCGGTGTATGGATGGACACTGAACATAAAAAACCTGAAAAATAACTGCAGTGAATTCAGACTTTTCTTAAGGAGGTCAAAAATTTATGGACAAACTCTTACAGACATTCTTACAATCCCAAGGTTCTACACAAACACAAATCTACATGGTCGAGGTTTAACATGACAACACATAAAACCATGGAGGACAGTGGTGAAGGTAAGAGACGAAACTTACTGTTGGCGATAAGTTTGTCTTACCTTCAGTGAGTGAGCCGAGTTAAAAATTCTTGATTTTAAGTTACCTGTACCTCAAAAGTGAGAACTTACCATTTTTTTTAACTTAATTATTCATCATTTATCCAGTTCGGGTTTCAAACCAAATGTTTAACAGGGCTGCACCCACGAAATGCAAGCCTCATGATGCAGTTTTATTATCTTAAAGAGCACCCCCATCTTTGGGTGAGTAGCATGAAAACACCTCAGGAAAAGACAAGAAAAAGTCCTAAATGCCTCAGTATAAAGCACCTTTACTGCTTTTTGGTTCTTAAAGATGTTTCATCTCTCATTCCAGAGGTTTCCTCAATTCTAACTGTCTGGTTTGGAGTCCCGCATATTTATTCTCAGCCCCAAATCACATGACACATGGCCCATTAACGACCCAAGCCTCACATTCCTCAAGGTCTAAATGGCTACCAGGTGACTGATGACTCACAGTGTTCTTGGTGGTGAAACTGTCTGGGGAGGGATCCGAGGGCTGCACCTGATAAGTGGCACCGTGTCACCCAGTCGGGGTGTTACCAGCCCATTAAGTGGCACATGATTAGAGCATATCATTCCGATATATATGGGTCAGTACAGACCTGGACCTTCTAGCATGATTTCAATGTTGGGAACTCTTGAATGAGATTGTGCGAAATCTCTGTTGGAGACATCACCCTGGAAACATGATAAACATAGTGACAGGGTGTATTTAAGCCCAAACGTTACTCCTTTTATAAACCAAATCAAGTAGTTCTGGTGCCTAAACTTAACCAAACATTGACTAAAAAGTAGCTAGTGGAAGCAAAAGTGAAAACAAGACTTATGTCTAAATATAATACTACAGGAAAGGTCACACTCAAGTCCCCCAGGTGAGTACGAGGTAGAGGAGGTCCCTACTGGCCTGTATGTATGAAAATAATATCCAAAGAGACAGAGCCATTTAAAGGCTGATTACAAACAACTGGGTGTCTCATTTGGCTGATTCTATTGTCCCAGCATTCAAAGAACAAGAGACCATCATCAACACACTGACATTCTGACCCATGAATACTCATTCTCATTGAAGGTGAACTGTCATGCACAGTTGTGATGATGTCATTTCAACAAAATCTATCGATAAACATCCAGACACACATATGTATGGTATAAACACCTGCAAAAGTACTCAAAACAACCTTGGGTGGTACCTCCAATTTCAATAAGTGTCTTCAGGATTGCAATTTGCCATTATGACGCACACATATACACTGATCAGGCATAACATTATGACCACCCGCCTAATATTGTGTTGGTCCCTCTTTTGCTGCCAAAACAGCACAATGGCGGGCCACCACTCCCCAATAAATTTAGAGGAAACACTGCATGATGAAGAGATGATCAGTGTTATGCACTTCACCTGTCTGTGGTCAGAATCTTATGCTGGATCAGTGTATATACACACACAGACAACTACATAGACTCACTAGATGAATATAATACCAACTACCAACGACTGTTCCTTTCTACACTACCAACATGGCTGGTAATGAGATGATGAGAAAGATGATTCCACCTTCTACTTCACACATGGAACATGAAAAAGTGACAACTTATTAATTAACTCTAAAAATAAACACTTTCATTCATTTATTGTCTAAGGTGCAACTTACACAACAACTGAAGCGATATTGTGATGCCCCTGTGAAAACCTGTGGGGGTCAAAGCAGCAACACACCCCCACCAAACAGGAAACAGTGCTTCTTTACCAACAATCCAAAGCGAAACAGCTAAAGACAGCCAGCAACTCTCTGCATTCTGCAACACAGCCAGCAATCAATACATGACTTCAGCATTTTATAAATGACAAAATCAATATTTTTTTTCTATATATTTTGCTATTCTAATGTATTCTGCTTGGCATTTCCCGGGGGAAGAAAGCAGAAATATGCAGATAATGTTGGCATCTAGGGTAAAACACATTCATATGCAACACAAACATCTTCCTTCCATTTCTAAGAGCATGACTTTAACCCAATTCATCACACACTGGACAGAAATCAATACAAGAAATGTAGCACATTTTCACAGAGGAAATAAAACATGTCATGCTTTCATGCAGACGAGGTTTAAGAAGAGTCTGTGCTATGAAGGGCGTTTTTAAGTAGTACAACTTAATTGAAAGCGAGGGCGTGGAAGTCAGGCGGCCCATGTGTAGATGTGTAGCACATCTGAGTTCACACTCTGTCACAAACCAGCAATTAAAGGCACCACTGCCTTCTTACCAGAGCCACAGACCTTCTGTTACTGCAATCACAGATACAGATACTCAAGCAAGAGAGACTTGAAAACGCTGCCATTGGCCTTAATACTTAAAAACATTGTCAGTGAACATAATCGCATGTACAGTTTTACAGAAACATCTAATGCAGGGGGTCCTCGACTTACAAGTTCCGTTCCTACAGATTGATGGAAGTCGATTTTTGCCGTAAGTCAGAACTCCAGAGAAAATGTAAACAAAGCCATTATGTGCATCACGATATTATCAGTTATTCATAAAAGCCACTTCCATGCATGTATGAGTCATTTTACAAGAAGATAAAAGAATATGTTCCACTGTTATTACAACTTGATCTAATAATGCCGATGTTCGTCGGTGTTTCGCCGTTCCAAGCGTCTTAATAAATCTAATTTCACTTCCATGGCATGTTGCCCTTAAGGCAGAATTATCAATGTAATTTTTTTTTTGAAAAAGCCTTTTATTTTGAAGTTGTCTGTTGACCGTTGTCACTTCCTGTTCAGTATTTTGATGTTTAGCTTTACACACGTATGGTATGCACTTTTCTGGATACACGGCTCTGTAATTTGTAAACACCACAGAGGCAATGTTGTAAGAAATTAACTTCATTTTTGGACTTACTGGTTAGGTTAAAAGGATTTATTTATATGTATTTATGTTGTTTTATTCTGTCTTTGCTGCAGTTTTCACTCTGTTTGTAATGTGCATCAAGAGCCACAGTAAAGAAGTCAAGTTTTCTACGACTCACGATTCATTTTGCAAGCACGAGTTTAACTAGTTGGATGGAGATGGCTTTACTTTTCTAGGAAGCACTGCCATCAGAAGAGACAGACTTACACTTGGGAGCCATAATGAAGGGCAAATAGTGAGTGAATGTAGCACAATCCAAGGTGGCGTACAACCAGAGAACGTAAACAAAGCCGTCTTATAGTGCTGCGTGACGACGTATTCGTCTGCTCCGCTCGCCAACTAGTTCCATGTCACCAGTTCCGAGACAACGACAAAACGCTGTAGGTCGAGGACGTCATAAATCGAGGACCCCATGTATTGTTATTTTTGTGGCCACTGCACGGCGAACATTTGAAGCTCTACCTTTCACAAAGAGAAAACATGACATTCAGTTAGCAGTCAAGATGATCCAACCTCAATGTTGGAGGATCACCACTGGTGATGAGAGTTTGATCTGTGGCTACCACTGAAAGAAGAAACAGCAGTTTTTATGGCAGAAGAGATGAGATGCGTTAGGTCAGGAGCACCAGGAGTATGCTCATTAATATCTTCAACATTCATGTGGCTGTGCATCATGAAGTCATTCCCCAGGGTTTCGACATAGTTTAGGAGATTCAGAGAAAATGCTTGGCATGTTTACATAACGGGATTTTCAGGGAGTGTTACAAGCTTTGCAGAAGCAGAGGGAGAACTGTTCACTGTCTCGCCGCACAGGGAGACTACTTGGACAAGGATAGCGGCCGCATTTAAATTAGGGGCCATTTTTTATTTTTTCTAGATGCCATCTTGGAGATTTTGTAAACTCACGTTGTAAACTCACAAAGTGCTTTACACAAGCAACTAAACAAGCAGATAAAAAATTAGGGCCCAACCAATTTATCAGTCGGTCGATTAAATCGGTCGATTATAGCCCTTTTCAAAATAATCATCATCGGCCGGAGTTTTGCCAATTAAATGCTGATACAGTCTTAATTTCTCATCAAATAGCAAATGCTGTTAAGATGGCATGTTTTGACATCTGAGAAAGGCGTCTCTGGTTTTTATTTTGGTTCATATGAGTCCTGACTTCATGGCAAAGAAAATAATGGAGTAGAGAAAATGTGATATAATGTTAAAGGGCATCAAAGGGCTGCAGAAATAATGTTTTGCCAGTAACTTTACTCATTGTGTTGCTTATATACAGCATATATATATATATAACCTACCTCTAATTTGCAGCAACAAGAAGTACAAGACAAGATGTATTTCATAACTCATTTCTAGATTGATTTTTTGAAGGTTATATAATTTCTCAGAGGTTTAATGCTTTGTTGCATGCTTTTGTACTTGAAAATTCCTCTCTGTTGTAAAGTTAAACAAATACTGAAGGACAAAGCATTGTAAAACGGTAAAATGTTCTGCCTGTAACTCAAATCTTTGCTGTTATAAGTGTTAAGGGACCAAAAAAGACGTTGTTTTATTCATTATATATATATATATTTTTTAATTAATTGTACAATTAATTGGTTATTGGTGTTTTTTTCTGCCAAGTATCGGAATTGGCATCGGCCTCAAAAAGTCCATATCGGTCGGGCCCTATAAAAAAAAATCAAGTAAAACATCCATCCATCCATCCATCATCTATACACTGCTTAATCCTCATTAGAGTCATGGGGGGCTGGAGTCTATCTCAGCTGATTTAGGGTGAAGGCAGGAGACACCCTGGACAGGTCACCAGTCTGTCACAGGGCTACACATGGAGACAAACAATCACACTCACATTCACACCTACGGACAATTTAGAATCTTTAATTAACCTCTGCATGTTTTTGGACTGTGGGAGGAAGCCGGAGTAGCTGAAGAAAACCCACACATGCACAGGGAGAACATGCAAACTCCATGCAGAAAGATCCCAGGCCTAGACCGGAACGCAAACCAAGGATGTAAAACAACCAAATAAAGCAAATAATTAAAACACAGACAGTATAAAATAACACGACTCACCATCAAGAACAATTTAAGCGAACGAATAAAAGTAGATAAATGAAAATAAATGCTCTCTCTCTGATAGGAGGATGTTTGAGATAACAAACACTCGACCATGAGAATTTTGTGAGCACAGAGGCATACTTATATCAGTATTAAGGTCACTGTGCTTGCCGCCAGCACTGCCAGCATGGCTGCAGTCTCTTAGTTTTGCAGCCAAACACTCTTAGTCTTTGGCTACAAGACTAAATCTTTCCCTGCAGATGTACACTACGTGTTATAGGTTGCACGTGGTTTAAACATATCACTGAAACAATAACATATTCAGAGATGCGTCCAAAAACACAACCAGATGCTCACTATTCCTTATTCTTTTTCATCCTGCTCTCTTTTTACTTCCAATGTGAATTTTTCACGCAAGAGATGCTTCATTTTGCCAATAAAGAGGGAACAGCCAGTGCTTTTAATGCCACGTTGTAAGACAGCGTGCCTTGTCGTCTCGTTGTTGCCAACAGATGTGTTAAGGGAACTAAAAAGGTCTGAATCTGTCTGCTGGCAAAGTTTCCTCTGCAGCCATGGAGGAAATGAGAGTTTCTTTAATCATGTATCCGACTAATAATCTCCTGGTCTCAGGGCGACAACTTGAGCATCCATAACCAGCACACTTCAAGGGGAATAGGCTTATGGAGGGAGACACGGATAAGGAAAGAGTGAGAGAAAAGAGAGGGAGAAAGAGAGAGAGAGAGAGAGAGAGAGAGCAAGGAGGAGGGTAGGCTATTTAAAAGAAAAAAGATTTCCCTGCAGTATAATTTGCTGATACAGACGATACAGTGATGAAGAGAGAGAGACACACACACAGAGTGAGAGAGAAAGAGAGAGAGGAAGAGATAGAGAGAGAAAGAGAGAGAAAGAGAGAGAGAGAGAGAGAGAGAAATCCCCAATGGGAAGGCTAAGAGTAAAAATAAGGGAGAAAAACTAATTAACTCATGAAGTCCCGTTGTGGGCACACACACACACACACACACACACACACACACACACACACACACACACACACACACACACACACACACACACACACACACACACACACACACACACACACACACACACACACACACACACACACACACACACACAGATGGAAAAATAAAAGCTTTCTGCCCCCTGCTGGTCACTCTATTTCTATCACACACTCCGTATAAACGATGAGCAAAGTCAGAGCATGGGAACACACTGGAGGTATGAAGAGACAGTTGGAGGAAAGAACAGACTTCCTAGTTTAATTGGAAACACACACACACACACACACACACACACACACACACACACACACACACACACACACACACACACACACACACACACACACACACACACACACACACACACACACACACACACACACACACACACACACACACACACACAGTGGGTGAAGGCACACTGTATTGGAACAGTGTGTGATGCAGAGACTGGATGCTGATACGTTTGCATTCAGACACATTAGCGACACTGACTGACACCAGAATGATCGTTCTCCATATGGAGCACAGTAGCATGCATACATTATTTTTATCACTCATTTCTGACTAAAAGGTACAAAAAATGCAAAATTTCAAACATAAAGTGAGTAAGTAAGTAAGTCCTGCTGATGGCTGCAGGAGGCTGCAACATTCCTCAGTCAGTTACTGCAATGAAATACAATGTGGAGGTAGATGCGCTTTGTGGAGTGTTCAAGAGAACCAACCTAATTCCTTGAATAAACAGCAAAAGTCACATGTTAATTCAAAAATCAAATAAAATCCAAGAAGACAGCTGTCCCTTCCTACGCTTCTGACATGGTTTCATTTAAATATCTCTTACAATTGGAAAATAATCCCTAAAAATGTGAACATACATTATTTTAGGTGACAGAGTGCATTATTCATGGAGTGTTCTATCTCTGTAGGGGTAAATAAATATAAATAAATAAATAAATTGAAAAAACCAGAGTGAATTAAACACAATCAGGCACTCTGTCTCATCTTAAGGCCATCTTCCACTACAGGATGGAACAAGCTGTGATGTAAAGTGGAGCCACTGAACAAAAAAATCTGTCATCTCTTTCACTTCATTTTTTTTTTTTTTAATCATTTGTAGTGAGTCTGTCATCCATCACCCTCCTTCACCTCTTCATCCACTCATTTTTGAATCCAACTGCTCACTGAGAGCCATTCAAGCTGGTGATGTGTCCCTGCTGTTGCTGCTGGACAATAGCACTGACTGCATTGGCTGTCATTAAAACATTAACATTAAAACTCAAATTAGCTGACACATTGTTAGCTTTAACTAGCCTCTCTCTACATGGCACTGAGCTGACTGCACCGAACAATTATTTTTTTTATCAACTAATCACAGGGTTGTTGTTTTTTTTTAAATTAGTGCAGTGGTTCATTTATCAATTCATGTCATTTTTTAACTTGATTATTATGGCCAAAATGAACATCAAAATCTTGTCTCAATATTTTAACATATTTTTGGTTCATTATTTCATTTCCATTTCCATTTCACTGCTGTGATATTAATTACAATCGTTGACCCTTTCTGTCAAAAAATACAAGAACTCAAATACAAAATGTCAAAAATTGATATCAAAGCACCCTTTACTTTAATTTTTAAATACTTCACCTTAAACCTAAAGAGGTTATGGCCTGAATTCACTACATCACTGAGATAACATAGAGTTAAATAAATCACATGCAAATGGGGTTTTTTTTCGTCATCATGGGGTTAAAAAGAAGAGCACATATGAAATGATTTACATACAGTAACAGCTTTAATCTGTAATGTCAGTTTAAATTAATTATTCAGGATGTTAATCCTCATTAGGGTCCATTCTTAAAAGTTCCAGATGAGAAAAACATCTCAGTCATCAAATAACATTAAAAACAATGCAATAAAAATGAGTGTGCATTCATACACACATTTTTCAAGACACACGTACGCACAGTTCCATACATTTATTCCACTGACCTGACGTTCTCTACACTACAGCAAAGAGTGAAAAAATAACAATCTTGTATTTGCTTCATCGATCCAGTATGAAAAAAATGACACAATCTGGTAGAAAAGAGTTGAAATGACCATTTGGAAGGCAAGCCTCCAGCTGTCATGGACTCTGCTGGAACCTCTGGCTTCTGCTAAGCCCATTCCTCTCCTGCTCTTCCCACACACCCTCTGATCAATCTTCACCTGCCAGCTGTTCTTGTTGCTGCACGGTCTCCACCTGCACTACACTCCCACTGCACCACCTGCCAACCTATCAGACTGCCTACCTGTTCACTCTGCCAGGGACTCATCACGCCCTCTATACACACTCACTGGCCACTTTATTCGGTGCACCTTGCTAGGAAAATGTTGGACCCCCTTTTTCCTTCAGAACTCTTCGTGGCATGCTTTCAACAATTACTATTATTAAGTTTATGGAGAGGTAGGAGATGTACTGTTGTCTCCAAGAGGGCTGTGAGTGGTCATTTTTATGTAAACATCTGGCTTTGGTATTCCATTTAGATGAAAGTTTGGGGTTAGCTGTCTTTTCAAAAGGTCTCCCACCAAATTTACAGCTGTTCTCAAATTTACAAAGGTTTACAAAGGTTCTCTGGTTCTTCTGTGTGCTGCTCTGGAATGTGCTTGACAAATAAACCTTTGTTCAGCTACGCTACATCAACTCCGCCAAAATTAATCCCACATGCATTAACAAAGCTAAAATTGTCCCCAAAAAAAGACAAAAATGTCCCTTTGGTCACATGAGGGTTAAAGTAAAGAGAAAACATGGAACATTTGATAATAACAAGAGATGATGCATGCTGTAACTTTATGTTACCAGAAGTGCAGCAGTATAGAGATGACTTTGGACATGATGAAGGAATATTTAGAGAGTATATTTTGCAATCCAAGTGTTGATAATCCTAAAAACCTGCATGACGTATGACGACAAAAAGTAAGCAGTCTGTCCTGCAGTCTGTCTGCAAGTCCACGGTTGTCACAGCTGCCCTATAATGTTTATCTTTTAGGTCAATATATAATTGCAGGACTTCTTGTAACATAGTTGACAGGCATCATAGTAGATATTTTCGCTGTTTTCAGGCCTAAAATCAACATGGCCACCGATAACCAAACACCACATGGCATTTTTAGAGAAAGATTCTTCTAAATATTATACATACAATTGAGTAAAATTGAAATTGAACGTTATTTATAAAGATATTGTAGTAGATCTGCTGACGTGATAAATCCACACTTGACTCACACACTACTTCATATTAAATAACTCAGAAAGTCTTGGAGTCTGGCCAGTCTTTTCTTCAGGAGGAAATGACATCATGTGGAGCAGGTCATGTGATCTGGAATTAACACATTTCCTTGAGAGGTGTTTTTGTAATGGGATACAATTTGTTATTTTCCATATAAAATTTGATATATTGCCAAAAAAGAAATATCTGTCATGATTACCTCAACTTAATAAAAAGAACATAATCAAAATGGTTTTTGAATGAGCTCATTTTATTATTGTTGAACTAATTAGAAGGTGATTGTTATTAAATTCGGACGGTTATTTAGTTGACATTTTAGTGATATCCAGTCATTTTTTATTCATAAATGATTGTTTCCATAATAAATAATTATGGAATTAGTAAAAACATGATCATAATGAACATAAAAAACGTTTTTTTTTTTAATTTTTAATAGAAACGTATGCAAGATATAGCCCATGGACTCCAAAAGTCCCTCAATTATATATTGACCCTTTTAATGTTTCTTAAAACCACTTCTCAAAATGGCTTCAAGCTCAACAGCAAGTTTGAAAAGGATCAGATGTACGGCTGTCAAGGTAGGTGAAGAAAGGACAGATTCCTTGATTTATTAGTGAGATTCTGTGGTGGCATAAATCTGCTTATGTAGACCCATTGTGGGAATTCTCATCCATTTTGAAGAAAGAAGGAACTGCTGCTAACATGAATAATAAATGTTAGGGTGAAGATTTGGTTTAATTTAAAAGTTAGATTTAGGCAAGCAGTAGTTATGGTTCGGAAAAGTCTTCAGGCAATGAATATAAGTCAATATAATGACCTCTGAAGCTACTCAAACGCAACTGTGTACATTTGTGTGTGCAGGTAAAGTCCTCCACTTTTTAGCGACCTCCTTGCTTACTAACTGCTACTATTTAGAATGTTGAGTCATGTTTTTAAAAAAAAGGGGAAAAAGAAAGTCCTCTGTCTTAAGGACCACTTCGGTGCTGAGCGGAGCTGGGATGTAGCGGAGGACGCAGCACCAAGGTGAGTTTGTTCAGGCTATCAAAGCCAAAAGCTCAGGTCAGCTGCAATTATCTGAAGTTCAGCAATATCCCCAGGCAGCGTTCATCATCAAGCAGCGCCAAAGAGAGAGACCTTTTCTCCCGCAGGCCCCCTGAGGCCTGCCTGTAATATGGGTCATTTGAACAAAAGGTTTCCTATTTTAAGTTTTTTATGCTCTTAACACTGTGCCAGATTAACTGGCTGGGGTGCTTTTCTTCTCTACACATCTCTTGTTTCTATTTATGTAAGCTGGGTAGCACGCTCTTAAAGTAGCAGCTCACTGCTATTTTCTGCTCAGCAGCACTGCTAAAACTGTTCACGTCCCCCTCCAGAAGTAGCCTGTATTCTCTTCAAGTGGTGCGTTAACAGCATTTAGGTCTAAAGCCTTGTAGCACACCCCACAGGATGCAATGTTCATTACACCATACAAGACTAAACCACAGGATTTAATTATTGCGGGCCAATATTTGTGCCACTACATGTCTTAGCTAGACAGGTTGTGTTGTGACTGTTTGACTGTATTTTTCCTGTAATGCAGTTGTTTAGCCTGACAACAGTTAACCAGCATAAAGGATCCACTATAATGCATTATAATGCCAGTGTGTTCTGATAAAATATAATTTAGATCAAGTTTGTTGTGTCTTTCTTTTCAAATATGCACCACGGCCACATACAGCAGCTGTTTTACTGCCATGTGAGAGCAGCCAGATGTTAGATTTCTAGTAAAATATGACAATAAAGTGTCTAATAAACTAAGCTCTCATTCTCCTTCAAAGCTCTCTCTGTTTCACTACACAGTGTAACTGTGGCTATTCAAAATGATACTGTTGTAATGGTAATTATGGGTAGTCAAACTTGGTAATTATATGTTAAAATCATCTGGCCATATTGGGCTGCACAGTGGCTCAGTGGTTAGTGCTGTCGCCTTGTCCTGGGTGTTCCCTGCATTCACCCTAAGTCAGCTGGGATAAGCTGGGATGAAGTGGTGTGTAGAAGATGGATGGATGGATGGATGGATGGATGGATGGATGGATGGATGGATGGATGGATGGATGAGTCAAGCTCATAACCACAATCACCTGCTAGACACTGGACTGAGCCTCTAGAGCAGTGGGAATAATGACGCAATTACTCTTTAACTTTTGAGATTATTCAGAGTCAATCTAACTCAACTCCCAGGGCAAAAAAACACTTTTCTAAGCTTTGGGCTGCCACTGCTCCTGCCTCCGGTCCTTTTTGACTGAACCATAAATCAAGGTGAAAATGTGCTTTGAGCGTTCTTGCTTGTGTTTGAATCTAATGAAAGAGGAAGCAGCTAACAAATCTGCTCTTTCATTATCTTTTCTTAAGAAAGTAGAAAATGAATCAACTCTTCTTGTGTCAAACATTCTGACTGGCTGTTTAAACAACAAATTTCTGTTCCAGCTACACAGATAAATAAAAGTCTGACAATAAAAATGGAATCAAATGTAAATATTTGTGCAGGCTTTACTGTTCCAAAACAACTTCTTAAATGTAGCTTTTTCACCGTGTAATGTTGTCAAGTAGCAGACTTCTTATTTTTCATCTCTGTTCACTCAGACTGTTTTTTAAAATTTTCCTGTTGAGATATAAAGTAAAGTGTACACATATACATAGCAAGTCATTTAATTGCCTCCTGGGGACAAATAAAGTTTTCTGAATCTGAATTAAATTTATGCACATGCCTGTGTCTTTGTGTTGACACTGTTCAGCTGGGTTCCCTTAGATGGCATTCTGGCTCCACCTAGTGTTGAATATCTGACAGTAAGCATGAATTCAGCACCACGGAGAGCTCCCACAGGTGCTGATGAGCAACAACATACATCCAGGCTGCTAAAAGGCTTTTGACGGGGTAATAGTTTCCAGATATTTTTTCTTTCACAGCAACATTTCTGACACAGACACAAAGCTTTATCTCATTTCAATATGTTATCACTTTTTTTATGAAGGTGTTGATTAAATATGTGCATCTCACCATAGTAACAGCTGGACAAACAGAAACAGCAGATGTCTTGCCTACAGACAATGAGCAGTTGTCTTTCATCAGCTACTTGTTTCAAATGCTGGCAGTATGACTGACAGCTATTAAGCTGACGTCCAATTATAACCCAGTATGAATGAAAAGCAACTCACTAAAAATCTATGTACACTACCAGTCAAAACTTTGGAAGCATCTTCTAATTCAACACTTTCTTTTTATGTGTATCATTTTCTACGTTATAGATTAATACTGAAGATTAACATTTTTTTGTTTCCAACACAGTTCCATACTTACTGTTTTAGAGTTTTGATGTCTTCAGTATTAATCTACAATGTAGAAAATGATTAAATAAAAATCATTAAATGAGAAGGTGTGTCCAAATTTTTGATTGGTAGTGTAGTTCTAAAAGAAATCATTCCATACATGAATTTAGTCGTTATAAATAGACTAAATCAATAAATAAGTTGTAATGATACTTTGATATGCATTAAAAGGAGGAGTTTTAAAATGAATTTGCAAATAAAATATGAATCTATGCATAACCAGTTCAATTAAGGGATTTACAAAAACCTGCATAAAGGTGTCAAATGTACATAGTTTAAAAATACATTAATAGTGCATTCTTTACTATTTTAACAATATTGTTTTTAGTCAGGCATCTAAAATGAGACTGTAGATTTCGACTATTTACTCAGCTGCAAATGAAGTGACTTTTTTTAAATTAAAGAACTATTATGGAAGTCAAACTGACTGAAACATTTGTCAGTGTGACTGAGCAGTTACTTATTCAGTTTCACTAAATCTGTTTGCTTGAAATCAGGTCAATGTCATTTTGTGAGAACTACAAAACGACTACAATTAACTACAATGAAAACAAGTGTTCCTTGAAGCCTCACTAAGAGAAAAAACAACTCTTTCATTCTCTTTCAAATTGAATTTCTTTCATTGTCACTAAAAAATATTAACTGTTCTGAGCAACACCTACCACAGCCTGTATGCAGACTGAAAGTGGCGCTGCTGGAATGGACACATCACCACACAGATCGGTATGAAACAAAATAATCTCTTTTTCCAAAGAGAAGTCACTAGCATGAAAACGTTGGACCGCGCAACAAAGGAAAACCAAATTTGTTCTCAGTGTGATTATCAGACTGGGGTTTTACTGAAAATTTACAGCTGACAGATGAAAAGAAAGTACCATTGCTGTGCTTACCAAGTTGTTGTCTTTATTTTGGTAGCTGTTACTCTCTGCACTGATGAGCTGTGGAATCCACACACACACAAACACACACACACAAATACACACGCACACACACACACAAATACACACACACACACAGAGAGAGAGAGAGAGAGAGAGAGGGGCTTTTAACTTGGCATTGTAAACATGACACTAGATTAATAAACCAGCAATCAAATGTGACCAGGCACAATTTAAATTTATGAGAAAGGCACACCTAACGCCTAACACAGAAATTAGATACAAGCAGGTATACAATTAAGGAACAGATGTAAACATCTCTCTTCTTTTGGTTAGCAAAGGTTGTCTATATATGTGCGTGCATGCGTCATCTCACCCAGTTTCTAAGTGGATTGGGATAGAACAGTCAAAACCCTCTTTTGCCATCTAAGCTTATTAAACAACATCTTAATGAGGTCTGTTCAATCCTAGTTTGAGGACTATAGGTAACTGGCCACATCAAACCAAACCCACAACTCATCATTACAGCCTTCTTTGTAAGACACTGTGGATCACATTACAGGAAAAAAGAAAAACTCGTTGAAACTCGTGTTCAGAAGTTAAAGCTCCACCACACATTGGACACTGTTCATGTGAGAGAGAGTCAAATTCTAAGTCTGAATCCATGGTCTGGGTCAATAGTGAGTCTGTGAACCCTGGTGAGATTTCCAAGATGAGCATCTCTACAGAGACCAGCAGTAAGGGGCCACGAGATTGATTTGTGTGTGTGTGACTATGTGATAGAGGGCTGCAGGGAATAGTAACTCGCACAACTCACCAGTCACAAACAAAGCATTGTTTCTGCACAACGTCCATTGTAAAGAATTGAGCTTGAGATATTCAGGTCCATTCTAGTGCTTATTACTAAAGGTGAGATGCTGAATGTAAGTCTCTCTTGGTTTATGGTCTCACTTTTTTTTTCCTTTGTAAAAATTATTCCCAGCTTATCCCTTTCCCTTTGTGCTTTTATCTTAACATTTCAACAGCCAATGCCCCCCATATAAGGTCTATATAAGGTCTGTGCACTCCTTGTTGTATATGCAGTCCAATGCAATGCGCAGTGTATACATCTTTGTATAGGAAACACCAGACAACCAGCACACCACAGGAGAGCTGAGCCTAGTCCAGGCCTTCAGGACAAGACTCAACGTCCATCTGTATCTGAACACTAAGGGACATGACAGCAATGTTCACAATATATAGAGGACAGATGGTTTGAGAGAAGAGTAAAGGAAGCAATTCATTGAAAAATTTTTTCATCCTCAAAAGCATATTCTAACAAGGTTACAAGTCACTGTCTTCAGAAAATGCACTTCCTTATTTTAACTTATCCCTTTGATGCACAATATGGGTCAAAAGTAACCCATATTCGATGGAAAATGGGTATCTCTTGACCCATGTTGTGCATCAAAGGGATAACTGACCTTTTTTTGCTTTGGCATTTGTGTGTGTTGCCAGTGCAGTGATTCAATTTAGCAACTGATGGAAACTATCTATCCAGCTTTCTACAGACTACCTCGGTTTTAGTCAATTCTTGTTTGTGAAGGAAAAATTACTCACTTTCTCACGACTGAGGTGGTTCTAGTTTATGACATCCTAAATGCGGGTGTGTCTTCCAACTGTAGTCACCCTAAATCATGTGTAGGTACCAAGTCACCCCAAATTACTCTACAGGATGTCACCCTTGATCCATGTTTTTCTTAAACTGAGCATGTAAACATGTTTATGCTCTCTCTGTCCCTAATATGACCCTGAGACAGACAGATGCTTGCTTGAGATAACATAAGAGTGAAAGACAACTGTTTGTAAGGAAAACAAAGTTATGTTATTGTCCAGATGGCGCTTCTGAACAGACAAACTTGTCACCATATTTGGATTGTAACCTAAACATGGCATGCCTTCCAACTGTATATATACCCAAGGCCAGAGAGAATCCTCACAAGTGATGCTGCCAGTGCTCACATCACTGTGTTACTCACTGTATCATTTCTCCTGATCAGTAAACCTTATTCTCAACATAAGCCATCTGAGTCTCCACAGTGTCTCTGAGTTTGCCTCCTGATTCTTCTTTCAACATCACAGAATTCCCTAACATTGTTGAACCTTCATTGGAATTATTTTTGAATTATATATTGTAATTCTGTACTTTTTCTAATTTTTAATAAAATAAAACAAAATAAAATACAAATTACAAATGTGATTGGCAGGAGAAATCTAGCTAAGTCACTAACTGATCTCTCTGAATACAGAAACCAGGTTCTTTATCTACATGATATGAAACAACTTGTTGAAGAAAGCTGTGGGATCAGGAAACATATTGTTGGAACTTGGAACTAACCTCTTATGATCCAATATATTATAAATATGTTCCCTGATATTTTTACCTTTCCTAGTAATCAAAGAGCACTAGACACACTGTATACTGCTGTACCTCTATGTACTGATCATCGTGGTCATCACTGTGATGGACCCATCGACAATTGGCCATGTTTGCAATGTTTCCTCTTATTTCAACCAAATAATCACCAAAACAAGTTTTGGTTAAGAATGCTTACTTGGTCATAATGTTCTACAGACAGGAATGGACACACACAGCAGACACAGGGGAAGGCCATTACACTGACAGGCAACCAGACAGATGGACCACAGCTACATGCCCACTATCGGGCTGCTTCAGTGTCTGTAGCTTTAAATGCAGCCAGGCTGCTGCTAGTCCTTCCCCGTTCAGAAGAAGATTTGCTCTGCATCAGTGATCAACAGCTCTGAGCAACACAGCTGACGACAAGGTGACTGACACAGATGTGAATGAATGTGTGAGACATCTTGGGACATTTTGTCACTTCACCAGGATCATTTCACCAGGAAATATCCCCAAATTCACAACACCGTCATCATTTTTAGCTTATGTGTTTGGTAAGTTTGTCAGACAATTCCGTGGTTATAATAGCAGTACTTTAACTGTAGAGCAGCAACTTGGAAAAGCTCTGAAGTGACTACTGGTTAACATGTAATCTCAGTGCACTGCATTTCAGCGATTGTTTCCTACTCTTTCCATTCTAGGGCAACGGAAATAGAAACATATCAAAACAAGAACAGCTTTACAAGAAAAATACAGCACAAAAGCACAAAAAGCAGGAGAGAAGCAAACAGACGTAAACGCATTAGACACGCAATGTTGTAACACTAATGATATTCCTATTGTGATGACATTGCCAACAAGACTAAAAGAGAATCTACCTGATCTTAAGTTGGTGAGTTGCTGGGAGTGCGTGAAGACACTTGAGTTCACTCTTGCAGCCAGAAGCAAAACACTTGGCTGAGACATTGTAGAATGAGGAGGCATTAGACAACTATATGTGTGTTCTGAGGCACCAGTTGTGTTTCGTTAGTTCGGTGCACTATTCACTCGTTCAGTTTCTGATACTCGTGGTGCGTGTTGCTACTGTGTTTTGGTTTGGCTAGGGAGTTTAGTTGTTTTGTTTGTGTTAACTAGGTTACAAACTCTGTCAGCCTTCATTTGGTTTTATTTTGTTCTTTAATATGGCTACACCCACCAGTCTTGTTTTGCCTTGTGTTATCACTTACATATTAAATTTGCTACTGAGCAATAAATTGCTTTACCTGAACCAATAGCATCTGGTGATTTTTGCTACACCCAGCTGACCATAGAGGTTGGATCGCAACAAAACTCAATTCAATTCCGTTTTGTTTATGTAGCACCAATA
The DNA here is from genome assembly GCF_022539595.1 of Amphiprion ocellaris. Classification (NCBI taxonomy): domain Eukaryota; kingdom Metazoa; phylum Chordata; class Actinopteri; family Pomacentridae; genus Amphiprion; species Amphiprion ocellaris. The sequence continues at coordinate 8,293,171 of NC_072784.1, read as the reverse complement.
GGCAACATAAGTCATCGCTCGGCGCTTCACAAGGTGAGGACCTCACAATGTTTTATTATTGACAGAAACTCAACAAATCCAATGATTCCCTTTGAGCAGCTCCTTGGCAACTTTATAAGCTCAATCCTCTACATATGCACAGGTAACCAAATCAACACCACCTGCTACTGCGCACACAAACACACACATACAACACCCAAGTACCCACACACACACCCACATTGTCAAGCTTGGCAAGAACAGCATGTCTGCAGCATGTTTGATTAGGGGTGGTGTGAGAGTGTGTGTGTGCATGTGTGTGTGTGTGTGTGTGTGTTTGAGTGAGTGTGTTGATTTATAGTGTATGTCAGGCATTGCCCATCTGCCAACGAACCCTCCTTGAAATCTGCTGTCCCTGAATCTCACTCACACAACACTTGGAAAATGTCCAGTGACTGCAGCAACTCAATTTATGTTGATCAGTGACGATGCCGTGAGTTGGATATTGTGGCTCTGTCGCTGGTACTTTCTGTTCACAGAAACAAGGTTGGGGGTTTGAGTCCAGCAGGGAGTGGAGATATTTCTGTCTGGAGTTTTGGTGTCCACCCCAAGAGTACCTTGGGTTTTCTTCCACGGTTCAGAAATCCATAAGGCAACTAGGAATTTCCAGTATGGACAAGTTTATTTCTGCTACTCACTGTTCAGACCTGTTCAAAGAGCGTAATACTGACTCTACCCCTTACTAATAAGAGGCAAAAACACTGCATGGTCACTAGCAAAGATAGCTTTATTTGAAGTATGTTTTATTGTGATTACTTACTAAAGACTGCATGGTCAGGCAGGTAAATTTTAGAGGTGACAGCTGTGTGCGAAATCAATGAAAAGACAATTAGACACAAATTCAACCAGCACAAACAAGTTCATGTGTAATTTAAGCAAGAGTAGTAGGTGTAAGGATGGATGCACAGCTGTACGTGAGCTGTAACTATAATTAAACATGATGCAAATCCATTTTTCTTGCCAACATTTTATCGCTCAGACAAGCTTCTGGCATTGTTGGAAAGGTCAAGCTATATGCATTTCATATATGCTACACTTTCCTGCAGTATATGCTTTCCTGACAAAGACAAAGAGGGGTGAATTTGCATGCAAACTGTGTCAGTTTGATTTTCAGCGTTAGATTGGAAAGAAACTCTAGTACTTTAAGAAGCTGAAAGGAAAGTAAATTGACCCTCACCCTGTGTTGGATGAGTACATTTGCAGGCACGGAACCCTGCCAACATCTCTTTCTCTAAGCAATGAAATGAGTCTTATCTGCCTCTCACTCTCTGTCACTCATTTTTTATCCCTTTCTTTCTTCTTCTTCTTTTTCTGGTTGCTTGGTCTGGTAGGCAACAAACTTGTCAAAGTGGTAGGACAAACCAGATTTGGTTTGTGTGGAAAGCCTAGTGGACTTGACCCTTTAGGCCAGTTTTATACTTTCCACATTAATGAGTGTGCACAAGTCTGTTGAGGTGTTTGTAATGTAAACTTTGCTACTTTTCTGAGTCTGCGGAGGTTTGGCCAGACCCCTACGGGGTAAAAATTTGTGTCCACATAGTGAATGTGCAACAGGGTGTGCATGTGCAGAATAGGTAAATGTTATACAGTGTAATATGGACCACCTGAACCCAAACTGGGAGCTGGTTTCACAGCAGAGGAGGCTGATTACTGAAGGCTCTACCTTCTATTCTCACAAGGAATCACAAATGAGCCTGCACTCTGAGAGTAAATGGTTCTAGTGAGAATATATGGTTCTATATGGTATTTAGAAAACTATGGAGCTCAGTCACAAAGGGCTTTTTATGTGAGGAAATGGATTTTAAATTATTTTCTCTATTTTACAGGGCACCAGTGAAGACAAGTTAATGAGAAAAATACTCATTCCGAGACAGGTTGTCCCTAAAAGAGGACATTTGTGAAAGATGACATATACTAGTCCAAAATAACATCAAGGTTCCTCACAGTAGTGCTGGAAGCCAAGGCAATGGTTACATGGTGTGTTTTTTTAAATGCTAAATACAATAACTATAGTTGTGTCTGAAATTGGAGGCAGTAAATTACATGCCATGCAGGTTTTTATGTCTGTGAAGCATGCCTGCAGTTTAACTACCTAATTAGTTTCATGTGGCTTCATAGATAAATATAGTTTGGTGCCATCTGCATAGAAATAGAAACTTCTGCAATGTTTTCTAATAATATTGCCAAAGGAACACATGCTTTCATAGTAGACCTACACAGCTTTATCTAATGCATATGATGTAAACCAGCCCAGTGTGGTTACTTGTCACTGGCATAGTCCAGTCTCTGTAATACAAAGTTGTGACTGTTATTGTCAAATGCAGCACCGAAATCTAGTAGGACAAGTCTAGAGATGAGTCTATTGTCTGAGGGTATTTAAGCATCATTGGTGACTTCTATCAGTGCTGTTTTTAAGCTCAGATGTATCCTAAATCACTCATACCACCAAATTGTATGTGCCTTCTCCATTTTTGTCAGATCAGTTTGTGTCTCTTCAAAACATCAAACTAATGTTTAGTAACATTTGTGGTAATACTAAATTTTAAGGCTCCACTGTAGTCGCTACTGACTTTGCCTTCAGACACAATGAGTAAAATGAATTTTGCTTATCTATAATTAGTGACGGACATAAGAAAAACAAAGACAGGTAATATTACTGTGGCTTGTCCTGCTCTCTATGATCATCCATACTGTTTTAATGCAACCAAATTTACCACATACTTGTTGTCATTTACATAATTTTCTGCTTCCGATGTCTGAAGTAATTTAAAATATGTTCACACATCCTCATTACATTGTCGGCTACATACTATACTAGAAGCTGCTAGTATTAACCAGCAGTCATTACCAAGATAATGTGGTACAAATGTATCAATACATCTCAGATAATGAACTAAAGTATACATTAAGTGGCTATATTCCCATTTAAAATTATTTAGTTTGCTCATCGTATTCAAGTCATCTTTTCATCTGGAAAAGTAACTGAGATACTAAAAGTAAAGATAATGCCAGTGCTCCTAACCACTAACTGCTAAATTGTGAAAATGTGGGTTTGTGTGTTTGAGCAGATCAATGAGAAGCTGCCTGTGATCTGTGTATCCTGAGTCTAACTGAGGTAGCAGATGGCACTGGCCTGAAGACACACTCATACAATCTAAAGTTTGTATTACTTGTGAGGACTCTCACTGACTTGCCCTTTCTCTGACCCGAATGTAACATCGCCTCAAAGGAATGCAAAGACAATCATGTCTCTTGCACTATCATATTCGTTTTCTCCTCTTGCTCTAATAATATGTGAGCGTCTGTATTTTAGGGGCTTAAGATGACCTAAACAAATTAATCTGTTGACTTTATGTGCAGAAAGACTTTTCAAATAACAACATATTTGCACTGTTTTGAGTTATTTCTGCATACGGATAGTCACTTTTTCATACTTTCAGGTGACTGTATCCCTGTCTGTCTAGAGGAAAATACGGTAACTTGACCCCTGAAAGACATATAAATATCTCTATCAATATCTAATATACACTACAGGCCAAAAGTTTGGAGGAAAGGCCAATTCAAGTCAAACATTTAGAAGCAGCTTCAAGTTTCTGTTCACAATGACTTTCTTAAAAACCACTATGAATTCTACAGATTTGGGGATGCATTTACTGCATGATCAGACTTTGCTTCCACTGATATGCACCATTTTACTCAATTTACCATTAAGTTTACATTCATGTTACCAGGCAACTGCTGAAGAAATGTGAAGAAAAAAAAAAAAGAAGGGCTTAGTTTTAGGGTTGGGAAGATTTACAAGAGTCACAACTTCAGTGAAAAACTAAAAAAAACCTAGTCACATTATTGACTTGAACTCTTTGGCTTTTGAGAGTCTGTAGACAAAAATCCCAACAAATCACAACTGTGTCCATACCTCTGACAAACTACCACAGAAATGGCTAGAAAGAAACAGGTCATGTGATGACAGTCTGATTAAAGATGTGTTCAAAGTTTAAGAAAAAAATAACTGAATAAGTGGACCTTTTGAAGTGTAATTATTCTGTTACACAACCATAGCATTTTAACCTTGCCAGAGGCTTAAGTACATCTTTGTTACTCAACTAAACTATGACAGTAAGGTAATTCAACAAGGGAAATTAGCAGAGATTTAGTCAAAAAAAAAATTAACTCATCATGTCCTATCGCTCTCTCTCTCTTTCTGACATATGTGGTGTTGGTCTTGATTGGACCGATCTGTGCAATCAACAACATTTATCAAACTTTAGGCCTTTAATTCAGTCATTAATCACACTGGTCATGCAGCATGATTATAATTAAAAACTCTCATCAGTCAGACTGCCTCTGAATTAGTACTCTAATTGAACAAGTAGCAGCACTACACAGACTAATGACTTCTCCTTTCTTCTTAACATATCCAAAGACTTTCTCTCATGAATTATTCCTTCCCTGGCCTGGGCCCTGAAGTCAAGGAAAAGCAACAATGCTCATTTGACGGATATGCAATCATTTGTATTTTGGTGAAAAAACAGGGAGTTCATTGTGAGTTAACAGATGTCAGGCTTGCTTATTTTGATCCACATCCCATTTCCTGACACACTTTGTGACAATACCCAATAATCACATTACGATCCACCTACAATGTCACACTTGCATGGTGAATTTAGCTTAAATTGTCAGCGTGAACACTGTATATGTTCTGTTTCAGTCCCAGGATTATGTAACATGCAGTCTTTCTGATGTGTTTACCTTCTGTTTGGTCTTATCATGATTCGCTTCACTGGGAGCCAATTTCATAGAACTAATAGAGTGACAGACATGAATGATTTATCTGCTCTGCAGTATGGTTTCAAACATGGTCATAGCAATGCAAAACATTTTTAACAGCTATTAATGGAAAAACTTACATGAAACACACTGATACCTAAACAACAATAACACTGTTTTTCAGTGTTAAGAGGGTGCTGTTTTATGACTCACCAGCATTCTTACCCACACATACACTAATAGACACAAATACTTGCATTTATGTCTGTGTAAATGCACTCAGTGGTACTTTGCATTCCTTAGTTTCTTAATTCTAATCATGACAACTAAATGTTAATCCCCAACCCTTTAACCCTCATCAGTACACCTGGGGTCCATGCCGACCCCAGGAGTATATAAATTGTCATATTTTTTTATTTACAAGTTGGATTTTTCAGTCCCTTTAGGTGATTGTCACTCACATAATTGGATCACATAAACCAAAGCTTATGTGATTCCAACCAGGTTTGTGGTGTATATATAGAAAAATCATTTGTGGTCCATAGGGACCCCAACCAGCCTGTGCATCTTTTATTTATGTATGTTTGTGTTGTGTCGCTCTTGTGATGACTGCTTCAGTTGCACCGTTTCATTTCAATTCAGGAGTTCTTACACTAATATTGTAAGCAATACACGTCAGTAAACATCAATAGTGATTTCATTGATTCTTTCATATTTGTATCTATAGATGGCACACGTTTTAAGAAAATATATATTGAGAGGATATGGACAGGTATAGAAATATGAAACAGATGAAATACTACTGGGGTCCAGCTGGACCCCAAGTGTATGGATGAAGTAAGTTTTGCCACGTGTACTGATGAGGGTTAAACTGATTTTAAAATGAACCCTAAAAAAACTCTCAACCGTTGTGAATTCCCTCATGCTGTCTCAGTGTCAGGCCCTGGTGGACAGAAGACATTCTGCAACCTACAATTCTACAATTTCATTTAGCAGACGCTTTTATCCAACGCGATGTACATCTGGGAGTAGATAGAACACAAGCAAGGATCTAGTCAGGAGAAAACAACCTGGATAAGAGCCATAAAATAAGTTCAGGTGTGATAATACGACCGTGGTGCCTACAGACAGTGGGGACATAACAGGACATTTTTGTCTGACACAGTAAGATCTGAAATCACAGATGTTCAAAATCACTATACAAGAGTCACAGTCATAGCTGAAGATCTTTCTGCTGTCCATCCAACCTGTCCATCACTCATTCCTTAGAGTGTAATCATGTTTGCCTGGCTGTATTTGCAGAGTGTATTGTAATGACACTTTAAAGTTTTTGATTATTAATTGTGTTATGATCCTGCTCCAGCCCCTGCCCTTTTTTCCCCTTCTTCCTCTTTTTCCTCCTTTCTCCCTTGGGTCCTGATCTGTTTCTGTTTTTACCTGTCTCTCTCTGGCTCCCTCTGTCTGTCACCTCTTCCTCATGTCTCTCTCTCTCTCTCTCTCTTCCTGTCTCTCGCCCTCCTGCTCTCCCTGTTTCACCTGCCTGCATTCTGCTACCTGTTGATTACTATGAGTTTCAGCTGCAGTAATCAGTTCACTCCATTCACCTGTTCTCCACCTCACCTCCACCTATTTAAGCTCTGTCCTGTCATTCACTCCCTGCTGGATCATTTACCCACATGCCTTCATGGACTCTGTTTCCCTTCCACTGGATTTCCCTCACTTGGACTCATCAGTTCTTCTTTTGGATTCTCGCTAGCCCTGCTTTTGTCTCCAGCCAGTAGCTCCAGTCTCGTCTCTGTTCGCCCCAGATTTCCTGAGCCTGCTTCCCTACCCCTTCTGTTGTCAGTTACCCCCATCTTGTAAGTACCCCTCCTTCACGTAGTTCTAGTTTAGTGATCTTCCGTTTTTATAATTCATAGTGTTTGTTAGTAGTGGTTTGGTTTAGTTTTGTTTCCTCCCAGTTCAGTTCTCCATTTATGTATTGTTTTAGTTCTCTGGTGTAATAAAAGCCTTTCCTTAATTCACATTTCTGCCAGTCTCTCTGTGTCTGCGCCTGGGTTCCCCAGCTCCCCCCGTAACAAACTGCACTTAAAATAATTCAATATTAATTTTATTTAATTGATATTTGTACCTTTGCATTGTGGATCATCTTGGAATGTAGAAACCGTGGTGTAGACAGGTTTAGCTTTAAATCCTTCACTCAATATTGACATCTGTTGAATTTGAGAACAGATCCAGCAAATCTTAACACTACAAACTACAGGCTAGAAAGACAGATGAGGACTGCAAGAAACAGGACAGAACAAGATGCAAAAGAGTGTCAGAAATCAACAAGTAGAAGATAAGGTAAGGCACTGAGGGAGGCCAGAGGAAATGAAACTATACTATAGAATTAAAATCCATTGGGAAAACTATGGAGAGACAAAGAATTTCTGCGGTCCTGTAAAATCGATCCGTTATCTAAGATTTCAACGAAACAGCTCCTTACAGGAAATAGATTTATACCTGCTAATATCACAAAAAAGAACATGTCAGTTATCATTGAAAAGTGATTTGTACAAATCAAAATTCAGTGTGAGGTTTCTAAAGAACATCCTGAGATCAGCTACTGACCTCCATCCAACAAAGCAGGAATATGAACCCTGTTGTAAACAACAATATTCCATTTATATACTTGACAATGCATTTAGACAAAATATGATATAACATGCACCACCAGACAGGTGGGTTGTCTGTATATGTAATATATAGATTACATATGGGTGGGAAATTTTGGACCATTTTGGTTTCTAGTTTTGCATCAACAGTTTTCCTGGTATCCACAAAGCTGTGACCTCAATCTCATCCAACACCTTTGAACAGTAAACTATTTCATCTTAAGAACAAGTGAAAACACATACTTTCGAAAGACTATATTGAAAATACAGGTCCCAAAGTAAGAACTCCGTGCAACAAAAGGTAATACACCAGTGATCACTGATGCACCGGTTAGAAAACCTGTGACCACTGCCACAAAATTGAGTACATTTATGATTTCCAATTAGGCTAACTGCATGAACATGGTTAGAAAATGACCGGTCAGTTTTTGACCTATGAGCTGTGTCTATCTGCATGTCAATGCCAGAGGTATTGAAAAATCTGATTGTGAGATTTTAAACAGATGGAAAAGGACAAAGGAAAATTGATGAGCGACTGAAAACCAGCAGACACACAGTTGCAGCAATAATCAGAAAGTATAGAAACCAACCATAGTACTCCTAATCAGAGCCACAGCGGTCATCATCTCAACAATGACGTCATGGTCAGTGAGCTACTTGCAAAACCTCTGAAAAGAGAGGCTGGTAAACGATCAGGAGGAGTTGGTTTTCTAGCTACCAAACACCCTGTTGGAGATTTATGATGTTAAAGTACAGAATAAATTAGTGTGAAGCTCAGTGGTAAATAATTTCTAAGCAAAGATAAATTTAAAGCAGTTATAGATTGTATTATTGTTCCCCGTGAAGGCATAATGTTTCCTAATTGAGAGATTAGGGGTAGAGGGCTTCTCTTTACTGCATGATAGATGCTAAATTCCTAACCATTCTTTGCTGACATCACAGATTGAAATAAGACTCACTAAAGTGACTCCCTGATTAATCTTTGCCCTCTAGTCACTGTAATTTGTTACTCAACTTTAATGAGCAGTCGGAGTGTGGTCAAATCTGCCAAAAGGGATTAAGGTGCTTATTGTGATTATGCCGATATAATCCAGATGTGCTAAGAGTGAATTAGATAACGCATGGAGGTTTTAGAAAATCTTAAAAACCCACATGGGAATGAGAATTGAAGATTTTATCAGACTAACTGTAAACAGCAGAGAGAAAAAAATCTCACATGTAGGAAGAAAAACCTGAGGGAAGAGAGATTGTGCTCTGTGAAACACAGTTTTCATAGAGGCCTTTCACTGTGTATTAATTAAACTCATAATCCCCAACAGTTTTGGAATGAAATGATTAGGTTGGGTCCTATCAGGGAAATACCCAACTAGAGTAACATGAATGTGTGAGGTGAATAAAGCTCTGTTTTAGGGGCTGGATTGCATAAGTGGAAAAAGGTACTGACATTTACTGATTTTTTTTTTTTTTTTTTTTTTAAAGGAAATAACTGGTTTAAAGGGTTAATGGAATCTGAGGTGAAAGGTGATATAAATATGAGAATAATAATGACATATTTTAAAAGCCAATTTCAACAGAAAAAGCAAAAGATGTAATATATAAACGGAAAGAAACTACTGGAATTTACTAAATTTACAATGCAGCATTAAAATAGAAGAGATGGCTATGCTACATAAGTTGTTTCACTATTGTTTTGACAGTGGCACTATTCCTAAATCATCACAAATGAGCCATACCTCAGCTACAAGAGTCTTATTTGCTACTCCTCATTTTTAAATTGCAGACTTGTAGACCATCTCAACGGTTGGTCGGCCTCTTTGATCATACATATACCATCACTTCCTTTATACGAGTGGCTCCTAACCTATTTGGCATAGCCACCAATGTTATTTCTGCAGCTTAAAGACAGCTATTTTTGATTAAACTGGGCTTGTAGCACATTGTCTACCTTACAACGATGGGAAAGAGGCATCATTTATGTTTTGACAACGTATATCTGTTGAGTTGTTGATGCCGGAAGTCAAAATCTGTGAATGTCTTTCCATCTTTACCGAATTGTGTTTTGTTTCCTGATGTCGCCATAATTTGCTTGGTTTCATGCTGTTATTTGCTAGCATTTCACCACAAATAACACATTTGGGTTGAATTCTGCCTTGTCCTTCAACAAAACCAAATTTAAAGTAACTCTCGAGGTACAGCTGGAGTTTTTGGGGGTTTTTTTTTTAGGTACTGATGAAATCTTCACCAGTTTTGCGTCTTTCGGACATCGTTTCCGTCAGTAATTTTCTAACTGCAAATAAAAAAAATAAATCTGGATGAGCTAGGGAGCCAACCTGAAGAAAGCGTGGACAGAGGTTGAAAGGTCAAGGAGATGTGGCCATCGAAGTAACAAAGGATTTTTGAGGAAAGACGAAATAAATGTGTTTTTAAAATGTTTTATAGGTAGACTTGTGATGACACAGCAAGTCTGTTACTCTGATTTTATCCAGAAGGTGAAAATCAAACTTTTACAACCTCACAGCCTCAGAGCAGGCAAAGCTTTGCGCTCCCCTCCTCTGATCTCTTGCGCCCCCTGCAGGAGGACACGGACCCCAGGTTGGGAACCACTGCTTTATATGTTCAAATATTAAGGAGAATAGGTCTATATTTGTTTGTTCTATTAATCAGTCAGTCAAACTTTACTTGTGTACCATTTTTCATACATGCACTATGTAACTCAAAGTGTTTTACAGAGAAAAAAAGAAAAAGACCAAAAAAAACACACTTCTCCAGATGCCCCATAAGCAATTATTCTATTAATGCTATTCAACAGTTTGCCAGTTTTGCTAAATGTCTGTCTCTACAGGGAGGTGTAGGATTAGCAGAAGTCTTAGCTAGAATATCAATAAAGTTTGCAGCCTCTTGAGTAGCAAGATAGCATTTCCTGAGATTAATTTCTTGACTGTCTTGTTGTATTTAACCATTGACAAGACACAAGAGTAATGGGACAAGCTGGCATCCAAAACTGAAGAGATGCCATGGGTTATTACATGGTCCAAAATGTGGCTTCTGTAAAAGTTTACAGTTCCGAAGCAAATGAGTGTGGCCGATTGTCCACATGGAATTTGAAATCATCTAAAATTACGAGTCGTAGTTGGTGCATGGTGAGAGCAGTGCTGAAAAATTAGGAATAAAAACGGCCTGTAGAGAGATACACACAGTTCAGGGGGTTACTAAAAATAAAGCAGTGATATTCAAAAGAGGTGCAGTCATCAAATGTAGTGTCTTTAAAACCCATCTTAATAATGTTTCCTGGAGAAGGATGAAAACTTAGTTAGGTCGTGGTACTTCAATAACAGCATCTGTTCAGTACGACTCAGAAATGTAGTCATTTTGATGATTTAAAGTCAAATCATTAACAAGAAATGTTTCGGTAAATACTTCAGCTGTGAAAAAAGGCTGCAGAGGGTGTTACACCCCACCATCCTGGTTCCTGACACGAACAAATCTGTTACTTTAATTACTGTAAGCAAACATCCCAGATGATTTCCCGTAGTAATTTGTCTGTAGGCCTGTTCATCTGTTGTGGTTGGACTAAGACGGTCTCCTCAACATGAACAAAATAAGAGACAAATCCAGTTCTCAACTGGTCCAAGGGAATTATGCAGAAAAATGTTGGCCTTACTATAATGTCATTGTTTTAATGGCTAAAATGCAAATGCACATCTAAAAACGTCTTGTGTAAAAGGTGCAATAGCCTCCCACATTTAAATCAAAGACATCATCTCTCTATCCCCTAATTTGTCCAACATTTAAAACAGTGTCAAAGGGAAATGGAAAGGAAAATATTCCTGTTAATTGTCACTGTTAAATAGAGATAAATCTTCAGCTGAGGTTCAGCAGCAGGACCACACCTTTCCTGTCCTGTGCCTATATACACTCACCAGCCACTTCATTAGGTACACCTGTTCAATTGCTTGTTAAGCCAAACAGCTAATCAGCCAATCACATGGTCACAACTCCTTCCCACTTGTTCGTTCTCGCTTCTCGAGCACAAAGCAACACGTCTTCACGCAGCCAGTCTGTCTGAAAGTTTAAATAAAAACTCTGACTCACCGCTAACCGCTCATCCATCAGCCCTCCATGAGGAAACATTCAGCCCGGCTCCAGATCGCCTCCACGCCGATTAGCTGAATCCACAACGAGGCCCCAGAGACGAGCAGATCGGCGTCGCTCCAGAAGCGTCATTAACCGCGGTGCTCGACCCGAACCGAAACGTAACTACTCCCTACTGAACTTCTACTGTATTCCTGAGGCGTTTAAGCGTCCAGAGAAGTCGCCGCATTCGGTACCGACTAGCGCACCTTGAGGCCCAACAGGTGAACCGGACCGTCTCGGCTCTTCAGAAAGCAAAGAGAGACACTTTACCTGCTAACGGGCTAAAAATGAAGTTCAATGATACCGACTTCTGACGAGCTCCGCGAGCTTAGATCACGTGACAAACAGCAACAATCCTGCGCCAGAGTGTGATGTCATCGCGCTACCTGTAGCTCCGCCCAGCAAAAAAAAAAAAAAAAAAAAAAAAAAAAAAAAAAAAAAACAAGAGAGGCACTCAGAGAGCGCAGTACTCAGCCAAGGACGGTAAGTCTTCGCATCATTTCTCACTGATAATTCCTCATAAGACCGCAGCGGTGGATTTGTAGTAAGATCTCAATCATTTGATTGTCAGCAGGCAGCTGATGTAGCATCCACTTCCTCTCATAGTTACAGTGCTATGATACGGAAATCTTTAACAAATCCATGGATCCAGACTTGCACATATGTAGAGAGCAGGGGTCCGTTTCACGAAGCAGGTTCAACAAACTCTGAGTGTAACCCTGAACTCTGAGTTGATCTACTCTGAGATAGAAAACTCTGAGTTTTCGGTTTCACAAAGGCTGATTTGAGTTGGATTAATCAACTCGGAGTAGTTTCACCCGGAGTTAAGCGCGTGCACCACAACTCTGAAAAGCCAGTATCAATGTAGCAACGGGGAAGCGGAGGACTACAGCGCTTGAATTGGAAATCTTAATGCGCTTATATAGCGAGTTTGAGCACGTTTTTAGAAAGAAGTGCAACACCTGCAGCTGCAAAAGAGAGGGAGACGGTGTGGGAGAACATTGCTGCCTGGTTCAATGCGTAAGTTTAAACCACAATAATATTACAGGAAAACTGTTTGAATGGTAGCCTATTAAGACTAACCTTTTTTACTGCAACCTCAAAGTTCGCTGCAAACGTCCTTTGTAGCAGGCCAAATCAATTCTTCCCCAATAGTAAAGGTCTTCTTAGCTTTAGCAATGCGGTCCGAGACTAGGAATGATGCTTTTAGCGCGGACACATTTGTTGAAGTAGTGGCCTTCAGTAATTGTTTCTGTCCTTCATGTTCCCGTTTTTTACTTTCAAAATAATTAATAATTCAAATATTTCAAAATAATTCTAAGGGCTTTTCTTTCAATGCTGGGTGTTTTGTATCCATGTGGCGGCGCAGTTTTGATGGTTTCATGGCTTCATTAGCAAGTCTGTCACCGCATATTACACAGAGTGGGTGTGGGGCTTGTGAATCACCTGTTGCGATGAACCCGTAACTCGGGTAGGAATCTTGGTATTTTCTTTTAAATGCAGCTTTCTTTTTGCAGGCAGTCTGTGACCCTTCTGCTGTCTCATCGTTGTCTCGTTTACTCTTTCCAAAGAAACTCTCCAGTGAACTCTGTTTCTGGCTCATTTTGCGAGGGCTAGCTTGCATTGCTGACGCAGGATAAATACGCGCCAGAGTCAAGTGCGGAAGTTAGGCGTGGGCGGAAGTGGTTGTCTTTCAAAATAAGGCACCCGGAAGCAAAAACATATTTTTATATATATTTTAATCACGATTATTCATTCTTTGCGGCCCGGTACAAAATGATTCACGGACCGGTACCGGTCCGGGGCCCGGTGGCTGGGGACCCCTGTATTAAGTTATTTCATTTAGGTGCAATCCTGTGGGGGAGAAGCGCATGTGGCAGGAGCTTAAGATGAAATATAGAAACATTTTTAAAACAGGCAAGAAGTCGGCATAATCTCATGGAGCTACCTCATTTTGATCATGTTTTACATTGTAAAGTAGCCTAAATATTAAGTGGCTGTACCTGAGCTTTCAACACATGATAAACCACAACAATTTTCTCGTACAGACATCGCGGCCGTGTACCTGGGCATGACGTCACCACGCTCTCCAGGTATGATTCATCCCATCTCCTAGCAATCTACTTGTTTGGCAAGTAGCCAGCTTCTAACTCTTTCATCATTTTTTCCAGCAACCTCTCTTTCATTTGCCATTGGCCCCGGGTTGCCAGTTCCTATCTTCTACGAACAGCCTTTTCCTTTCTTGTCTGGCAACAAGCCACCAGCTCCTTCCTCTTTCATCCCTTTTTCCCCGCAACCTGTGTCTCTCTTTCTCTCACACACACTAAACTATGTCGGCACCGGGTTGCCAGTTCTTATCCTCTACGACTATAAACTGGCACCGGGCTGCCATCTATAGTACAAGAGTTTGACAACAATTGCTCTTTCTGGCACCGAGATGCCAGTTTCACTAGCCTCTTTGTACCTCAGCTATGGACACCCATGAATTTTGTTAACCTTCCATCAACACAGAAGTTTAGATTCTGTGTCGCTCTTTTTTTTTCTTTGCAGTTCACTTCTGTGTATTGAACTATAAGGACATTAATTATTGGCAAGAGACCAGTTGCACTCTCACACCTTAAAATGCAGTATCTGATTCCACCTAAAGGTTCATTACTGGAGATATTAAGAGACATTAATGGAACACATCATTGCCCATTACCTACTGTATAAAAAAAGCTAGCTTACGTGCTCTATCACTGACAAGGTGTCAGCATATGGTCTTCTTCATTGGCTCGTTGTTGTTGGCTTAATCCTTTATTGACAGTACTGCTGTACAAAACTAATACCAGTATATGTTGCTGTCAGCTAAATTCCTTATTTTGTGCAAAACAGAGGAGCATTGAAGCATGTTGTTGTGTATTTGATGGACTTCTTGAGGAAGCTTATTGTTTAAGCATTAAAGCACACCCCACTGCATATTTACTATTCGTCATTATTATAGATTGTTCTGGCCAAATTTCCACTGTATTACTCATCCTATAGTTTTGAAGGAAAATAAACATGCAAATTTTATATCAAAAACCGCAGCTTAAGTTGCAGTGACTTGATTTGTTGTACAGTTTTCATGAAATAAATAAAAATGTGTGATTAGACAGGTGAAAAAAGCCTAGCTGTCTTTGATTCAACATGAGTAATAAATTACCTGTGTTGCTTAATTTGTTGTCTCTATTAGCAACTGCTGTTGGCAAATCTTTGGTCTTGCTTCTCACCATTGCTGATCTTCCTCTGTAATATTTTCTACAACTAAGCAACCGACCCCCTTACTTCATGGTTACAGACACCAAAGGCAAAGGCTCAACTAGACAGAAACCATTTTTGATTTTGAAAAAATGCTGTTTTAAAATGCAAGCATATTTGTGTGGATGTAACCTGTGTCCCTCACCCCACAGTGCTGTGCAATATGCTGTGTGTTTGCATACGTGTGTGAGCACATGCAGCTTATAATTGCAGCCTGCATCTATTTTCAAAAACACGCTGGTGAAGGAGCAGTAATTATTTTTTGGCCTTGAATGGCTAATATATTTTTAATTGCTTGCCATTTCACATGAAAGGGTTTTTATCTCCCCTGAGTTGGTCCCAGAAAAGCGTAAATCATTTGGCCAAGGTGAAGATGCCAAGAGGATTTTTACAGTGAAAACTTTGACTGTGCTGTGAAATATACAAGGACCCATCTTTGACGAGTTCCTCAGTAATGCAAGTCCATCGTCAATCAATCAGTCAGACTTTCTGAAATATAGTACTCTTCATACAAGTAAAAGGTAAAACAAAGTGCTTTGCAGATGAAATCAATAAAAATGCAATAAAACCATAGAAACAACCCCCCACCATTAACATCATGGTTTAAATGGTCTCAAGAACACAGGGATTGTGAAACTGTGGAAACACTAACCTAAATAAATAACATATGTAATGAGGAAACACTAGATCAGATCAAATGAAATAAAATAATAAACTAAATAAATAAATATATATTATTTGATAGATAGATAGATAGATAGGTGAAGGGGAAAATATAAATTCATATACAGCAGAATAAGATTTTTTAATGAAGTAATAAATGATACATTGAATAGATGTGTATAGATAAATAGGTAAATAAAATTAGGTCTAAGGAGAGTCATAAATAAATAAAAGCCAATCTACAGCCTGACTAAACAGTTTGCCTTTAAAAACAACCCCCTGCTGCCCAGCTGACTGTATCAGGCACTGTGTTCTATAGTAGTTACCTACAAGACCAGTATCTCAGTGTGACCGTACCTGCACATCGATGCTGTTTAATGACATCTATTGACGACGTCTAAGTTGTGTAGACCAGACAGAATGCAAGCTGTAAACTTAAATTAAGGAGTCGGTCACCTCTTCCATTAACACTCAAAAATGTGCAATTAATGCTTCAGCTCACCTGTGATTATTAAAGGCCTCTTTAATTGTATAAATTCCTCCAGGGAAGGTGAGGAACACACTGAGTACACCACTGACAGAGCAGGAAAAGCTATTTTGCCAGTATTCTCTGCAACAGTGTACATAAATTGCAAAAGTGATGTGCAATGCACAGAGTAATTTACAAATTTGTGCTAACACCCTGGAGTGTTTTTTTTTTAATATTGTCACTACTGTCAGTAATTTAATATCCCAGCACACTTCGACCTAACAAATAAAACAATACCCCCAGCACCTTATGTAGAAAAAGAAATACAAAATGTTGACAGTCCACAACAGATACATAAAATGTTTATTTCTTAACTGATGCACAAATTTGTTCAGCCACCAATGCATTTTCTCTGAAACACATAAGCCATTAAAGATTCATCTGAAGAAACGACTGAGCAACATGAAGAGAACTGTTGGCTCAAAACTGCAAAATATACACCAATCAGGCATTACATTATGACCACCTGCCAAATGTTGTGTTGGTCCCCTTTATGCTGCTCAAACTCTTCAGACCCAGTGGTTCATGGACACAGGACCTCTGGGGATGTCCTGTGGCACCAGGATGGTGGCAGTGGATTCTGTGGGTCCTGTGGGTTGCAGGGTGGGACCTACCTAGACCAGGCTTATCCTGGTACATCCCAATTTTCAATTCAATTCAGTATTATTTATATAGCGCCAATTACAGGTCAAATTGTCCTGTAAGACGCTTTACAGAACCCATATGCCTGAACCCCTAAGGCGACGGTGGCAAGAAAAACACCCTTTTAACAGAAGAGTGTAGAGGGAGTGAGGTGGAGATGCTCAATAAGATTTGAATCTGGGGAGTGTGGAACCCTTAGCTCTGTTGTGTTCCCCGGGCTACTCCGGAGCAGTTTTTGTGTTGTGTCGGGGTGCATTGTCCCGCTGAGGGTAGCGACTAGCATCAAGAACTGCTGTTACCATGAGGAGTGGGGGATTGCTTGATCTGTAATGTTTAGGTGGGTGGTACATGTCAAACATCCACATCGATGGTATTCACTTCACCTGTCAGTGGTCAAAATGTTGTGGCTGATCGGTGTATGTTCAAGTGAGTTTCCGACAACATCTCAACTCTGCAAACGCCATTAACCGAGGTAGACCTTGAGACGAGGTTAAAAAAGTTCTGGAGTAAAGGAGCAAGTCAATATTGAGTTGGCATTTCTAATTCAACACCTGAGCTCAGCTTGCATCTGAACTAGCGCTTGTCCAAAAACATGGTAATCTCAGAAAAAAAATCAGAGCAGTCAGCAACCGTGTGAAAAGGAAACACCGTGAATCCACC
Source organism: Amphiprion ocellaris (assembly GCF_022539595.1). Taxonomy (NCBI): domain Eukaryota; kingdom Metazoa; phylum Chordata; class Actinopteri; family Pomacentridae; genus Amphiprion; species Amphiprion ocellaris. The sequence goes on along the minus strand of NC_072784.1, from coordinate 8,275,801 downwards.
TGTTCCTTTGGCAGAGGCGTACTTGTTCAGGTGTGCTGCTAAGCTGCTTGTAATTGGAGATACGCATCTGTGAACCCCCTTTTCCATTTCCCTCTTGTCTGTCACTCACTCACACTCGCTATCTCTGCCTTTCCTTGGTTTTAATTTTCTCCTGTATTTTTTTGCTTAGCTCATCTCACTTTTTCGCTCTCCAATCTATTTTTCCCGCACCCTTCTATCTGTACGTCCCTCCTCATCTCTCCGTCTCTTTGTGGTGGTGGGTGGTGTATGTGTGCCTCAGATTAAGTTTGGATTAGATAGGCCAGAGAATACACAGCTTACTCTTGAAGCTTGAGGGAAAGGTGGTGGCAGAATAATGATGAGACTGGAGAGATAAAGGACTACAGCTGGAGGAAAAGGGAATAAAGTATACAGTTGAGGGAGCCGTCTTATTTCAATGCATATTTTAAAGTACTGAATATCCAGCATGAACTCTGGGCAGGAACATGTCTTCTAATCAGTGGAGTGACATTCCTCATGATTCACACCGCAAAATAGAAACCGTTGTGTAGTACGAGTAGAGATAAGAAATGGAAAACTACCACAGTATAAACAGTCTGGCAAAATCTCTGAGAGCCAACACATTTCTGTTGTCTTACATTATTTATTGTCATAGAGTACCAGTCTGATTTTAACAGCTTTCTGTGCTGTAGAACAACTTAACTACTAAAGACATCAAAACTTCACCAATCAGGCACAATATTTAAACCATCCACCTGCCTAATGAGACAAGACAAGATAAACTTTATTGATCCCTTTACATTATATTAACACCGGGGGGGAGGGGGATTTATCTAACATTTAACCTACTAAGGAGCAGAACAACAGTTTATTGCCAGGTCCAATCCAAATGAATGCCATTTGAGAAGACAGCTAATCCAAAACTTTCACCCAAATGGAACATGTAATTCAGAGGTTTACATCAAAATGGCCACTCACTACCCTCTTGGACACAACAGGAGGTAATCCTGAAGATAATAACACCTCTAGAAAAGGAAAATTACATTCTTTACTGTGACGTCTTGACCTTTCTCTCCCTAACACCCAGAACTTTCTATACAAGAATGACCAGAAACGTTTTAATTCAGTTAATTTAATGAATTGCTCTGGTGTGTACACATATATAAAAAGTACAATTGCAAAGCCTCTTTCTCTTGATTTATTAATTCGTCCACAACCCACAGAACCAGGGATCTGCTGCCAGTGACTCACTGCCAGACACTAACTCTGGTAGAAACAGCAGCGAAGATAAAAGTCAGGGGGGAAAAATCTAGTAGGAAAAAATTACACAATCTTCTTCTGAGCAAAGGTGTAAAATCTAAGTAGTATCTATCTATGTAGCATAACCAAAAAAAAAAATGCTATACAGTCCCATAGCACTCTGGATTACAATTACTGCTTTTTAGGGCACTTTCCAGAGAAACCCTTGACTCACTTTTTACTCTTCACACTCTGCTTTCACTGACAATCCATCCACTTATATTTGTGTACATGACGCCTCTGTGCTGACCTCACATTCACTTCACTCAGCTTTTCTCTCCATCTTTTGATGTGTCTCACTTTCTGAGTTTGGCTCTCTCTCCCCTGTGTCTCAGTCCAATTTGAATATCAAACACACGTCTAATCTCTTCATTCTATTATTATCTCAGGTAGACTGCAAACGACTATCGGTGTCGCCAACAAAGTGCTCATAGCTTTGGAGTATAAATAACCACGGTGGCATCAATACAGACCACTGGTGGAGCTGCCTGTAATTAGAAGGCCTCTTGGGTATTTGGTGACGGTCGGGATGGAAAAGTGGGCGATCGTTGTGATGATGATTTAGTCAGGAAAGAGTTAATGACCGTTACTGTGGACTATTATTCACAGATGAGCTCTCTTTCTGCATCATTACTTTATTTTTATTCCAGTGACTGGTTTTATTATAGTGTGGCCAATGTGTTCTTCCTAATTCCTTTCTAATTCAGTCAGAAAGGTTGCAGATTTCACCTGCTGGTGAAGGCAAGGTACAAAAGAAAAGGACAACATTTTGGTGGTGCTGAGGCTACTGACAGTGCTTCATTTAAAAACTGAAAATAAAATCCACTTGAGTTAAACGGTTGTTGAAGGACCAAATATAGAGGCAGTATTTGTTTTTAATAGCCTCAGCAAATGCAGGCTGATTAGCTGGAAATGTAAAATAATTTGAGCAGTAAAGGGGTCATTTACTTTACAAAAATCACTGTATTATCTTTAAAATACCTGCATTTGGACTGATACCAGTCGTGGCCAATTACAGGTTTTCACATGGTCTAATCTGCATCCAGCAGATGTGTTCTGCCTATAAAAACCTCCCTCATTCCCTTCCCCTCTCTGACAGGAGCTGCTCTTGTCCAGGGAACACATCAGCAGCATAGTTTTGCTCTGTTGAGACTTGAGACACGAACACCTGCTCACATCCATACATGCTTTACACTATGACAAGCTGACACGACCACATTACATTTTGATGCAGTTTTTGCATTGCTTGGTGTTAAAATAAACACACTTTCTTAGCCACCACTTCACTGTTGTCTCCTTGTCTGTTGCAGTCTTGAGCCGAGCTGCAACAAACTCCGCAAAGCAATTTATTGTAGCTTTTTTGACAATTAAAATAAACAAATAAATAAAAATCGACTCTCTCAGGTCAAAGTGGAAACAGCTTTCTGCAAAGTAGTGTTAAATAATTAAAAATATAACATGTACAATAAGCAACTGCATTAATATTCAACCCATTTAAAGTGACTCTCTAAATTCAACACAGGTTCAGCCAACTGATGCCAGAAGTTACATAATTAGTGAAATGGAGGTCATCTGAGTGCAGTAAATATGCCTCAAGTAATTGTGGTGAGAAGACAACTACATCTAGAAGGTCCAGAACATGCAGTCATGGAAAAAAATATTAGACCACCCTTGTTTTGTTGTTCATTTTGTTCATTTTATTGCCTGGTACAACTAAAGGTACGTTTTTTGGACATAAATAATGACAACAACCAAAATAGCTCATAAGAGTTTAATTTCAGAGCTGATATCTACCCGTTTTCCATAGTTTTCTTGATAATAACCAAAATCACCTAAGTTCTTTGATCAATAGCTATGGCATTGTACTGCCAAAAACAGTACTTTTAGGCATTCCATGTTTTCTTTTCTGTCTGTTTTAGTCTCATGATACACACAGGAGTTAGTACTTGATTGCATAACCTTTGTTTTTGATGACAAGGGTGGTCTAATAATTTTTTCCATGATTGTATGTTCTGTGGTGCTACATACAGTACATATGTATGTCAGTATGCACAAGTGCCTTTGTGAATGAGTACTCCTGGTTATAACTACAACATGAAGACAAAAGAGCTCTCTAAGCAAGTCTGTGAAAAGGTTGTCGACAAGCATAAGTCAGGGGAATAAAAGAACATTTTCAAATTACCAGCTTCAGCTTCAGCAGCTGAAATGGGAGAGACTGTGGATTGTCTAGCCTTCACAATTTGTGCATGAAAGAAAGCCATTGTTGAACACATCTCTTACTAAAGCTTGACTAGAGTTTTCCAGAAAATCAATTGGAAGAAAAGTCTTTGGTCTGATGAGGCCAAAATTTTACCTTTGGACCATTAGAATAAATAAAACTCTGCACATCATCACAAACACACTATTCCCACTGGGAAGCACGGTGGTGGCAGCATCATGATGTGGGGATGCTTTATGTCAGCAGGCCCTGTAAAACTTGTAAAAGTAGGGGGTAAAATGAATGTTACAAGTACAGGGAAATCCTGGAGGGCAACCTGTAGCAGTCTGCAAGAGAACTGCAATTTGGGACAAGATTTCCTTTCTAGCAAGATGATGACATGAAGCATAGAGGCAAAGAAAAATAGTTCAAAGAAAACCAGGTGAATGTTATGGAGCGGCCAAATAAGAGCCCAGACCTCAGTCCTATTAAGAATTTGTGGTTGTACTTGAAAAGGGTTGTTTACTCATGATTCCCAACCAACCTGACAGAACTTGAGCAGTTTTGCTGCGAAGAATAGGTGAAATAATAGTGTCTAGATATGTCAGGATGATTAACACTGATGCTCACGAGTTCAATGCTATAATTGCGATTGAGATTAAATTGATCAAATAATGATTCAATCTTGAAAAGAAATAAAAGCAGAAAATCTGCAGTGTGGTGAATAGTTTTTATAGGCATTTTATGTACATAAGCCATGTGCTGATGGTTTCAATCTCCAGCCAAACATATTTGACATGCAAGAAGTAACAACTGTGTCTCAGTGATAAACTCCTATAAGAACTACGCATCATAGCAAAATGTTGGGTAATTTTTTCTCCACAAATCTCTCTCCTAGCATACCCCTCACTCCCATTCTCTCTTTTTTATTCTCTAGCAAATTATTGTCCTGATCATGCTCTGACTGTGTGTCAGTCATATGCATGGCCCTATTTTAGTCTTATGTTTAATATTAAAACAGAAACATCTAATTTGATAGTCATGGAACATTAGGACCCAAGGCAAACATATGCTCCATGAATAATTCCATTTATTACAACTGCACCACTGGCATACTTTGGGTTTGCTTTTGACTGGGTTCCCCCAGGACCCCAATACATTTTTAAAAAGAACTTATTAAAACATAAACACAAGGCAGTAATTTTAAGTAACTAAGAACTAAATCATAGACAAGATAAAAACACTGAAAGAATAATATCAACCAATGGCATCATGACTTTGACGACCCGCTTTCAGGAAGTCACTTTGCTTTATGAGCTCCTCAGATCAGTTTGGTGTCAAACACCTGTGAGTAAAGAGCAGGGACACAGTTGTGTTCTATTTTGAGTTAGTGAAAAGTTGGAAGTGTTTTCTTTTTCTGTCTTTGGTGATTTTTTTTTTAATCTGTGAGTGGAATTTAACTGAACTATGGTTGGGACTACTTCATTGTTTTGAATTTTTTTTCTCGATATACTGGGAACTCCCAGAGTGGAATACCTCATGAACCACCTCTACATGAATTGAATCATTCAGACTTGACTGAAATATTAAGAGTTACTGTATTCTTTCCCTCTTCCCCTGCTCTAAAATAACATTTGAAAATTGCACTAATGGTGTGTTAGGTTTATTTAATTTAAACGTAGTTTGGTTTGACACTGAGCCAAACTGTGGTATAGCTTGATCAAATTGCTACAATATACCAATGCACAGCGGGTGATTTCTTTGATCATTTCAATCTATTGGGATTACGCATAACTTCATTAACCTAAATGTTTTTCTGTAAGTAAACAGCTGAGCTGCTGCACAGATTCCCAGTTTCAAAGATAACATTGAGTTGAGCTCAGGGTGGATCAGGCACCGTCAGAGCTATGGAAAAATTGTTATTTCTGGCAAATATTGTTTCTTCTAGTCATTGCTTGTTTGGACGCAACAAGGGTATTACTACAGAGTTTCCGGTTTTGCGGCTTAAATGTAATAATATATGCAGTATGGTATCATTCCATGCACAGAAATGATTTAATCACTGAAGTAAATAACAAATAAGCAACAGCCAGTAGGACTTAAGATGAAAACACATTTTTTTATACTCAGCCTCTAAGTTAATGTAGACAGTTTAGTTGGGTCAATGCAAAGATATGTCTGTTATTAAATTTGGCAAGAATGGCAGTGATTCCTTAGCCATAAATATTTTTTTTTTTTTTAAAATACAGAAATAGAAGAAGAAAAAGAAATGCCAAGCTACTGCAGTGTATTTGAGTGTGTTACAGAAAGTATATACATATAAAATGAAACAAAAATTAGAATGCTTAGGCTTCTCTTAAGTAGAATATGGCTATTTAGACAGATTCAATTTGAGACTGCAGTTGTGAACAAAAATTGACATACACTTGTCAAGACCAATACAGTCCAGTAACTCTGAAATGCCACCAGCAGGTGCATGGAATTTAATTTGAAGTTAAGAAGTTGAATTTAGAAAATTAAGTTGAAACACATCTTTCCAAAAAATGATCTTTTTTAATCTTAACAATCCACATTAACAGAATAAAATGTGAACACTTTTAACTACAATAAATAGTTCCATTTCTATTATCTGCAGTCTTGCGTGAGCCCCAACCTCACTACAGTAGGGCTCCCCTTCTTACAAATCTCAATGTAACCCCTGCTACAAACTCAGGATGAAAACACCAAATAAACACGCAGAAATTTCAATGTTTTGTCAATCGCAGTCAGACTCTGTTTTCATATGGCATGCACTTTACCATGAACATGAAAATACCAACATAAAATAACAGTACCAGGCTCTTCCTCCAGTTTCATACCCAGGCAGCTGCTCTATGCTGAAGGAGTTTGCTGGGGAGAGAGTGTGTATGCCATCTGGTCATTTCTTCAGATGGGAAACAGCACTGTGCGACTGCGCCCATCTATCAGACCCAAATGAGATGTCAAGGGTCAACCGCAACGCAGCGCATCTCCCTTTCTCCACAGGCTACCTATTTGTCACCACAAATGAGGAAAACAACATTCTCTGGCAGGGTTTGACACATACACATAAACACACAGAAAAACAGACTCACACACACACTAATTAGAGAGCCCACACATCGCTGAGAGGCTCACAGACACACACACACACACACACACACACACACACACACACACCTTTGGACACGACTTTGGATAGAATGCACAGAAGACAGAGTACACATTACTGTTGTTTTAAACTCCCAGCTCTTCCAATTACACGTGCTACTGAGTCACACTGCCATCAGAGTAAATTAGCATGTTTTTGTCCATTGTTTTCTTCGTAAACAAATGTGAAAACCTTGACAGTACATGAAGCTGTTTCCTGACGAGGCTCTAGCCTCACATCAGCATAATCCAGTGTTATTTATCATGTTCACCTTATTTTTTGTGCCATAATAACAATGTAATGGATGACGCAGACCAAACTGTGTAGTCATAGCGGAAAAGCACCGAAACAGCAAGTTTTATCATTTTTATATACAGCTGTGCACACGTTTACATACATTCGTAAAGACCACACATATCATGGCAGTCCTACTCTTACAACTACAGTAATTTATTTGAAAAAGGAACAAAACAACAATATTTTCAGTGAATGAGACTGAGGTTACCTTACCATTTGTACACTGGATATTCAAAATCCAACAAAACAAGGATTTCCCCTTTTTTGATAGATTAGATTGGACACCATGAGATACTTCTTCATGGGGATGCTTCTCATCTGAAGGAAAGTGCTAAGATTCCTTATGATCCTGCTTTTGTTCTACACTGAGATGTGGCTTTGTGCTGGATAATGTAGTTGGGAACCTGCATGTTGTCATCAGACAGAATTTTAACAAGAACACATCCAGCTTTATTTCTGTATTATCTCCTCATGTCAACAATGGCTAAAAATAGCAAAAGATCTCACACTGGCAGAAGAATGCATATATCTGTGTGTACGGTGTAGTGGCCGTACCTCAGTCGAAACAGAACTGGCACTGACAGCTGTGGCAGTTCCAGTTATCGAGTCGATGGGTAATTGGTCTCACAGGAGATAAGTAAGGTGGAAAATGCAGGAAAAACCCTGCATTTAGCTTATAGTTGGATGATTTCAGCATCACTGTCTGAGATGGCTCCAATGTTGTTCCCATGAATTAACATTAAGGGTTCATCAAGCTGTAACGAGTATATGATAGATAAGTCCACCAGCGAAGTTTGTATGCATTATCTAATGGTATTAAATCTGTGATTGCTCCAGTTTCTCCTGTCATGAAAAATGTAATTACCTCAGACAATGGCCATCGTTAAACTGTTATTTTACACATTCATTTTCAAGACTCACTAAGAAATTGAAAACGTCACACCTCTTCCTGCCATCGCAACGTTCAGGTAAAGCCAATAAAGCAACTGGAAATAAAAAACCCATCCATTATCTATACAACACTTAATCTTCTGTTTGGTCACAGGGAGGCTGGAGTCTATCCCAGACGACTCAGGGCGAAGGTCCAAGGAGACACCTTGGACAGGTTGCCTGTCCATCGCAGACACATTCACACCTTCGGACAATTTAGAATCACAAATTAATCTGCATGTGGTTGGACTGTGGGAGGAAGCCAGAGAACCCAGTGAGAACCCACGCTGCACAGGGAGAACATGCAAACTCCACATAGAAAGATCCCAGGCCCAGGCCGGGATGCAAACCTGGGACCTTCTAGCTGTGAGGCGATGGTTTTAACAAGCAAGTCACTATGCAAACCTGGAAATAAAATTAATTAATCAATTAATACTTCATATATCTTGAGTATTTTTATCTTATTTCTAGATTTTTAAATCTAGAAAAGATTAAAATAAGCTGAAACTGCTGATTTTCAGGTCAAAATGCTTGAAATCAAACTTGATATTGCCCAATAATAAGTGAAATATACTAAATATAAGCAAGTAATTCTTTTTTTAATTTTTAATGTCCTTATTTGTAGCAAGTCAAGGTTTAAAAACAAGAAAAAAATACTAATTTAAGTAAAGATTACTCAGCACTAGTGCAGTATGATCACACTGTGTCTTGATAGAAGTTGGTTCTTTCTCCAACCCCAAATTATTTATCAATGCAGTCCTCTCAGCATTAGCATGTGGTACTTTAAAACACATGAGCCTACATAAGAAGTCATTTCTGCAAACTACCTCATAGTGGTCAGCAGGGACATCCTTTATTTCATGTACAAAAATACATCTAAACATTCATGTTTTCACTTGTTGGTTACTGATTTGCATTTCCATTCTTTTCCTCTCAAGACTCCTACCTAAAATAATTAAAGGCATCGTGCAATGTTGAGCTTCAGTGCTGCTCACCTCCAACAACAGTCCCTGCATGGGAATGAAAAATCATCTCTCAATCTTTAGGGGAGATAGGGCCACTTTAATATGATAAAACAGGCATATGTTTAATAATCTAGTTTTTCTAGCCTCCTTTATTCAGGAAGACTAATGTTTCTTTTCAAATGCATTAGCATTTTGATAACCAGTTGAAGACCTCTTACCCTCTCCCTCTGCCCTTCCCTCTTCTGCCAGAGTGATAGGAAGATGCTGTCTGGGTTTTTGATAGTGTGGAGTAAGTGGAATGCAGCGAAAAAGACAGGAGAAGAGCAGGGGAGAGCTTTCAGGTAGATAAAGTTTGCTGATTCATTAAGGAAGGAAATTAAGACAGACCGAATGAAAGAAGAAGACAGGAACACTGTATATAGCTCGGCAGATAGTAGCAGAGTAAGAGAGAGATGTATAAGAAAATGTGGATGATTCAGTCACTTGCTGATGTAGAGAGTTTGTTGGAGGTGGCATTCCACCCCTCGGGCTGTCTGCAGAAAGCTTCTGCCCATTGAAGGTGGCTCTGCATTCATTATGCAAAGATGCGTGGAAAGCAAGCAGCAGCTTTTATCCTCGGGGGTCGGGTCTCCAAGCCTGTAATCCCCCACACCAAAACTGCATTTTTTTTTTTTTTAAAACTTCTGATAAGCTTTTCTGTATGCATTGCACAGGGCACACCTGACCAACCTGTACAGCTCAGTGACCTAGATGGAGAAATAGAAAAAGAGGTTCTGATCCATCAGATGGGAGATCTGATCAGCCAAATGTCATCACAACTGTTCCATAGACTGTCAACTGAAGTGTACTGAAGTCATCCCTTCCTAGCACAAACAGTGTATTTGAGACTTTATTTTTTTTCCTGTTTTGTTTTGTCAGTTCATCTGTCACTGACTGTATTGTTCAGTTGTTACCAGTCCCCCCGGGCATTTTTCCAGATTGTTGCCACCGAAAATTCCTGAATTCGCAGCAGCTTTTCTAAAAAATTGCAATGAAAGTTGCAATGTTTTAAGTGTATTTGTTGAGATGAAATTGAGGGAGACAGTGACAGTTGCTAAAAAGTTGCATTTTTTCAGCTTTTAGAACATGTTTCAGTAAAACAATTCACTGGTATTCTTTGTGATAAAAGGAAATGCCATCAGTCCTACATAATTACCTAGAGTACTCATGGTTTTTGTCCATTTTTAGCTCATCTGCATGTAACAAAGGTCTTCATTTTCTGGGCTTAGCTGCTGCCGTTCCTGACAGTGTGTTCCTTTGTGGCAGCAGTAGGCACATTTTAATCCCTTGCTGGCAGACAAAAAAGGGAGTGGGTTGGAGGTCGGTTAGAGGGGTGGGTGGAAAAGAAGATGAGGAATATTTGCTGCCTCCTGAGAGAGCAAGGAAAAGGGGTGATGCCCCTTTAGGCTATGTGGAGGAAGAGAGGAACACGTATGTCCTCTTGTTGACTTGACAGTAACAAATATTGAGATGAAAGATATTCACCTTGTAGAGTGAGGAAACAGGACAGCTGGACTTTTATACCCGCTACAAACATATGAGTGTATCAGAGAGGTTTGTCTGACTCTTTATTGCAAGGGTTTGTTTAGATCAGAGTACAACCAGAAGTTCAATCAATTGACAAAAATATAGCTAAATAGATGCATATCATAATGAATTATCAGTTGGCCAGGAAAACCTTAATATGATTTGATCGTCTTGTCACTGGCAATCAACTAACTGTTAACAAAATTAAATTAAATGCCCTGTATTCACAAGCAGTGTGATCTGGACCATCAAGAACATGTTTGTACAGGTGTAAATGCTCTATGCTCTATGGATTCAGAATGTGATTAGAACAGCAGGACCGAATCTGCACCACGTTTGGTTTGTGCTGCAATCAATCGGGCATAGAAAACTAATCTGTCCTCACTGTCAAAAGAATGCAAAGAAAGCTACCAACGTGACGTGGAAAAATTACTTTCTTTTAAATGGACTGACAGATTAGATTGGGAAATTTGGACATGTTTTTTAACAGGGTTTACACCTATCTCCTATCTAACAACCAATCCAAAGCCTCCAAAACTAGAGATGCCACCTTCTAGCTGTATGACTTCACCAACTAGACCAGTTACAGTTAAGTTTGGATTCATCTCCTCTTCTGTTCCGGAGTTATGACATTGTATAATGGGCAGAAAACTGTGTTGATCTCACATTAAAGTTGACCCCCGAGACTGAAGCACTTGCCCGCCTGTTTTTCAGAGCTAGATTGTTCAAGTAACACACTGTCTGTGTCACCATTTCGGAAGACAACCACTGCAGCTCTGATTAGTGGTATTATCACTTGTTCAGTACTTACTGATTACTGCTACAACTGTGATGGTCACAGATATTCCAATATCTTTTCCAAATTTTTGAAGTCTCACAACTAGATTTTTCAGTTCCACTGGAAAATTATTTTAACGTGAAGCCCTTAATCATTGTTCTGTATGCCTTTAAAGTTCTGGTGTTCACAGATCATTTAATAAACATGATACCATTTATATGCAGGTAGACTGATGATAAATCAGAGACGTACTCTCAGTGATCACAGCCAAAATTTTCAACAGGGTTTCAAAAGTATTTGTTTTAGGTTGTTCATAAGATGAAACAGTCTATAGTTTAAGTCTGAGCAAATGCAAATATCAAGAGGTGATACAATGTTGAATCATTTGACACTGAAGTGATTTTGCACGGTTTGAATACTGTTGATGGCAATGCCAACAGATTCCCATCACTGAAAATCAAACCAGCATACTTGAAATTTGACAGACATAACTGCAGTAACTGTTCACAAAGATGTCCCTTCATCAAGCACAGAGATTTTTACCTCACTTAAACCTGATGGAATAAATCCAACTTCACCATAAATCCTGAATTACGCACGATGCCCTCATCACACACTCACTCAACCACAATGCACTTTGACCAACTTCAGTTACAACAGTGGACACTGAGCAGCCAGTCACAATCGTTAAAACATACCTACTTGCAAAGTAACATTTATTTTTCTTTTCTTGCAGTGGCAGCGAGCACACAGAATGGAACAACCTGCGCCTACCAGCATCTCACCTTCCTACTTCATCTCAGTGACGGGCTGCAGGCACATACAGGCGCACATGAAACTAGATGAACTGGAGAGCAGCAGCAGAAACAGAGGGACACCGAAGGCATTATCCTAAGCTTTCAAAGAGCAGTCGCCTCTTCACTCACCTGCCTCCATGCTGCTGGAAGCTCCACGCTGAAGAGACGCTGACAGTCGCTGAGAGCTGCTCCCTGTTTCTCTGCACCTCGCCTTCTTATTGCCGCTTCCAGCCCTAGCAGTGGCTGTAAAGCTTGTCACACTGAGCTCCGCACACCGGAAAGTGAGAGACGCTGTGCTCAAAATAAAGTGGCTTGACTACAGAGAATATGAGGGAGAGAACTTTGGTTTCTTGCAACAACACCACACAGCTGTGGTTATTTAATGTTATTTTGATTTAGTTGCCGTATTCTGCTTTTCTGCTCAGTAATAATATTAATTCCCAGTGTAATACATTTGATTTAGTTCATACTTTATGCACTTGTCATATCCAGAGATTCTTTAGAAGTAGAGTGTCTGCTCTTTTTTGTTGTCTGCAGGCTGCACCTGCACAGTTATCAATGGCTAATATTGATATCTAATATAATACCTTGATGGAAGAGGTGCTTGGACCAGTGTAGCATTTTGAATAACCGAGTTGATAATAAAATACAATTATATCACAGACTGATTACTGTGGGAATGAGCAATTACTTTCTCTACTGTTGATGGGTGGATATTGGTTTTGCTGCCGCCACCCAGTAACACACTGACTCATGCAGAGGCAACAGTGAGAGCAACTGTTCTTATGCAGCGTATGCCCTCTGTGCTGGTCATGAATTAAATCAGCCATTTACTTACATGATCAGCTGTAGGCCCTAGATGATGAGACGGTGTCCGTATGCTCAGAGAGACCTTTGGTGGCACTTTGGTGGTTTTTAATTTGCCCATCTGAACACAGATGAAGTGTGGACACTTGGCTGTAATTGATTTAATCTGGTCTGCTCATGTGACTAATATATATCTCAGGAATCAGTTGCTATGATAACAACAGGACTCTGACTTCACACTGAATACAAAAGACTTATTTTTTAAAAAAAAGGTGAAAATGAGTGTTGAATTACAGTATAATAAGTAATACTGTAACTTATTTCCAATTTTGCGTAAACAACTAACAAATGCAACAAAAAACTTATAAAGTAAAGAATGCTAAATAAAAGGGAAAATGTAGGGTTTTCAAAAGTTTTTTTTTTTTCTCTCAGCCCTGCCAGTAGTTTGGTCTTGGATAAAATGTTTCACAGCATCAGGGGGTTGTAGGTCGACACGAGGGGATTTCTCCCTCCTTATGGTGGCAATGTCGTGCAACACAGCAGATGCTGCAATTATTTTTGCACGCTCTGGGGATACTCTCATCTCAGTCCCAAGCCTGGCTTTGGTAAGGGTCACACTGAATTGATTTTTGCGGCCCTAAATTGGCATGAGGATAAGGGGTCATTAGGAGGGGCTGACAGGTGCACCACCTGTCTCCAAGCAGCAATGCACTGAACAGCCCTAAAGATGAAAAGGATCAGGATCACAACTGCAGTTTAAAGAGCATAAAAAAGTGAGGGAAAGCTTCCATACCTTGCTTAAACCTGTAGACACACAGAGAAGACTCCCTGAAGATCAAAAAGTTGAGGATGATCACAAGTCATCAGCAAATGCATTTATGGTAATCAAGACTTTCACAAGATTAGAATATAAGTCATTGTAGCATCACTGCTGCCTGAAGTGGAGGCAGTGTGACACCACCTTGTGTGATTTCCTCTCATGTGTGATAAAAAGGACTGCGCTTCATTATCCAGAGTACTGCTTTTTGTGTCCATTTAAGAGCAAACAACAAGTAGGCCTATAGTTATCATTAAGACAATGACAAGAGAAATAAATAGCTTCAAAACAATGACGTGTAAATTACCAAACACAGCCTTTTTTTCCTATTAATGCTCAAACTAAATGTAAACTGTATATTTTACATTTCATTTACTATCGCCACATTTAACTGAGCGTTGAGGCTGTGTAATGGTTTTCCATTAACATCGCTTTCAAATTTTCTAGACATGCTGTGATGGGATGGGAATGCGGGTAAAAATGTGTCTAACTGTGATTGACGGTGCATGAGAATTTTATATTTTCTGTTTAATTGAGGATTTTTTTATGTGTTGGTCAGATTTTGAACTATGAATGTTTGTTCTATTGACAAAGTAATTATGTGTGAGCGGGGACTGACAGTCTGAGAGCCTATACATGCATTTATATTACAGTTCTATTCTACACATGTGATGTTTGATGTGTTTAGTGACATCAAAACTTGAGATTTCAGAGCCACATTATGGTCCAAGCTTGGACTGTTGCCTTCCCCTTGTCCACATCTACAGTTCTTGGTGTTCCTTTTTACTGAGTTGACGACAATGAACAGGTAACATACGCGGACCATTCATGGAGCAGCTGCTGCATCGTGGTGCTTCCTATGTAATCAGTGAAATTGCCTAAACCATGTGAGCAGCATATCAAGTGGTTTGTATACGCAGTAAGGATCTGCACTGCAAACATAACGCTGAGGTTACACTGAACACATAAGGTACCCAGACCGCTTTGAGGAGCAAATGTATCATGGAATATATCACTTTGTTTCCACACAATTTTGTTTGATGCCTGTACTTCCAGGTAATATAAGAGCTGAGTGGTCGACACAAAAAGTGCATTTCATAATCGATGGATAGAAACATCATCGGAGCCATAAGGGAGACACTAATTTTATCAGTTTCGACTGTCCAGTTTAAGGAAAATATGTTCACCACAAAAACAGATCAAGTGATGCATGGCAAGAAATAGGGAGTGTAGATTTCCAGTTTCATGGAATGTTGACATATGAACTACAACAATATGTGTAGTAGTAGTGTACACTCACCGGCCACTTTATTAGGTACACCTGTTCAATTGCTTGTTAGCACAAATATCCAATCAGCCAATCACATAGCTGCAACTCAATGCATCTAAGCCTGTAGATGTGGTCAAGACAACTTGCTGAAGTTTAAACTGAGCATCAGAATGGGGAAGAAAGGGGATTTAAGTGACTTTGAACGTGGCATGGTTTTTTTTTTTTTTTTTTTTTAAAGTTATTTTTTTGGCCGGCCTTATTGGATAGGCACAGTGAGAGAGAGAAGAGTCTGGGGAAGACATGCAGCAAAGGGCCGCGAGCGGGAATCGAACCCGGGCCAGCTGCGTGGGGGACCAGCCCCTGTACATGGGTCCCTGCTCAACGCGTTGAGCTATACGAGCGCCCGAACGTCGCACGGTTGTTGGTGCGAGACGGGCTGGTCTGAGTATTTCAGAAACCGCTGATCTACTGGGATTTTCACGCATAACCATCTCTAGGGTTTAGAGAGAATGATCCAAAAAAGAGATAATATCCAGTGAGCGACAGTTGTGTGGACAAAAATGTCTTGTTGATGTGAGAGGTCAGAGGAGAATGGACAGACTGGTGGGAGATGATAGAAAGACAACAGTAAGTCAAATAACATCTCATTACAACCAAGGAATGCATCTCTGAACGTACAACACAATGAACCTTGAAGAAGACGGTCTTCCCTGTGGAGCGTTGTAATGTAATTGGTTTTGAAACTATATTGTTTGTTAAAATACTGGCCGTGGGTCCTGTATACAAGATCTGAATCCATTTAAGAAAGTTGTTTCCAAATCCGAATCTTGGCAGAACATTAAACAAATATGGCCATTCTATCCTATCGAAGGCCTGACGGGCATCCAGCGATAATAAGGCTGTATCTTTTGCATCAAATTTCTCATAAATTATATTGAGAACTCTCCTAATATTGTGGAATCCTTGACGTTTTGGTACAAAGCCATTTTGATCATTATGAATCAATTGTGAGATGTAGGAGTCTAATCTTTTTGCTAAAACTTGACAAAGTATTTTAGTATCAACCCCCATTAAACTTATTGGTCTAAATGAAGAGCATTCTGCAGGCGGCTTATCAGGTTTTAAGATCAGTGAGATCATTGCCTGTCTCAGAGTGGGTGGGAGAGTTCCATTTTGATAAGCTTCTTCGTACACTTTAAAAAGTGGGATTGTTAATTTTTCTCGAAAAGCTTTATAAAATTCACTCGTAAATCCATCCGGCCCGGGGGCCTTACCACTGTTAATATTTTTGATGGCCTGTGATATTTCTTCAGTAGTTAAATCTCTGTCTAATTCCTTTTTTGAATCTTCTGCTAGGGTCGGGAATTGAAGTTGGTCTAAGAATGTTTCCTGTTCCTCTGAAACTTGAGGGCATTCTGACTTAGATTTTGATAAAACTCTCTAAAGCTGTCATTGATTTCAGATGGGTCTACTGTTAAGTTCCCTGAAGAGCTGATTATACTGTTAATCGCTCTGTCACTCTGCATTTTCTTAATTCTCCATGCCAGGAGCTTGCCAGCTTTTTCTCCCTGATCATAGTAAGATTGCTTTAGCCACAACAGATTTCACGCGGCCGCATTGGAGGATAATTTATTATACTCAGTTCTTAAACGTAACAGTTCACTTTGTTTTAACTGGTCATCGCCAGTGGTTAGGTGTAGTTCCAAAAGTTTGATCTGTTTTTCCAAAACTTCCATCTGTTTCTTTTGTTTTTTGGCCTTTGTACTCGTGAAACTGAGAATTTCACCTCTAATGTATGCTTTAAACCCTTCCGATCTCACCGAGGCACTAGTTTGGTCTGTATTTAATTCAAAGTAATTATCTATTTTTTCTCCTACGAATTTAACAAAGTCAGGATTCTGTAGCCATCTTGCTTGAAATCGCCAATTAATGGGTTTATTGGTAAATTTCTCTATGTGGACACTTAATGAGATCGCTGCATGATCGCTGATCACTATGCTATCATACTGGCATCTTTTGATCCTTGATAAAAGTCCTCTTGAAACCAAAAAATAATCTATACGAGATCATGATTTATGTATACCGGATTGACAGGAGAATTCTATTTTGTATGTATTCTGCTCCCTCCACACTTTCACCAGATTAATATCTGATATATATTGATTTATTACTTGTCTAGCTCGTGCTTTATAAACGTCTGAGCCTGCTCAACGATCTATAGTTGGGTTTAAAGTGCAGTTAAAATCTCCTCCAATTATGTAAGATCCTTGTAAAGTAGATATTGTAAGAAAGAGATCTTCAAAAAATTTAGGGTTATTTTCATTTGGTCCATATATGCTTCTTTCTTTTCTTTAATGCCACACAATTATTACCTTTTTGGATTTTTGGTTAATCTTGGCCACTGTTCCCTCTGAGCTGCGCGCCTGCGCAATTGCGCACTGCTGACACGGTCTCCGCACAGAAAATCTGCACTGCGCACACACACAAAAAATCCAACCTAAATTGTAAATAAAATAAACACGTAACAATTCATTCTGTGCTATTTTTCAGTGTGAGTCAGTGAGTGACCGGTGACTGGCTGCTGCAGCCAATGATGCGATTCACATACGTATTTACCATAGACTGTATATAATGGTATTTACGCAGCTAATCAACGTCATTGACAGGCGTCCTTATGTGCAGCCATCGTTGTTGTCATAGATATGAATGAGTAGATAGGACACGCCCCTTTGAGCTGCGGCTACAGCGAGGCTAAGCTAGTGGGGGAAAAGTTTCAGTGCATTCCGTTGATGTAGACGGTGTAAAAACGGAAACTACAAGTATGCTGGCTCACTGTGCTGCATACAATTACACACTACGTCGTACGATTGAGACAAGGAAACTTGGAATGACTTTTCATAGGTAAGAATAGTTTTTGGCTCTTTTTTCATTATGAAATCTTGTTGAGAGCTTCCAGTCTATGAGAGCTAACTAGTTAGCCACTAGCAAAACACTAAGGCGAGCTAGCAGCTTGACAACCAAATACCAGACGATTAATAGTAGCTGTAGTATAGTTGTACAAGTAGTAGTAGTAATACTAAAAGTACAAGCAGTAGTAGTAGTATAAATAGCTGTTCGAGTCGTAGAAGTAGTATAGGCATTTGTAAGAATATTACAATTTGTAGTAGCAGTGCCAGTATCAGCAGCATTCATTCCATCAGTGTTAACTTCCAGGCTCATCTTGGAAGAGTACGTCCAGAAAAACCACAACCAAGCAACCTTGAGATCTTAGACAGCGTCTCCCTGAGGTGGGTGTCGACGGTGTTCACAGTCAGGTCTGTGGTAATCCTGTCAAAAAACAAAACAGAAAAAAATCTAGATTATAAATCAACATGTAACCAAAGCACTCTGTGTATAACGCCATAGTATAGGATGTAGTTCAGAAAATGTCAAAGTATAGTATGCTTTACTCAAGAATAACATAGTATGGCCTGTAGTTCATAGTGTTGCATGTCGGCAAAAAAAACCCATAGATTATTATGTGGTTCAAAAAGCGCAAAATGATAGGATGTTGCCTAAAATTGTCATGTATGATATGTGGTTCAAAAAATGTCATAGTGCAGTATATTGTCAAAATAGTATGTTATTCAAGAAAACATCAGAGTATAATATGTCATCTGAAAAATGCCATAGAATATTTCATTGCACAAGTAAAAGTATAGTAAGTTTTAAAACTGTTCAAATTCTTATATGTTGCTAAAAAACAAAAAAAAACTAAAACAAAAAAAAGGTCAGTAATATGTCAATTAAAAAAGCCTATAGTATAGCGTGTCGCCCAACAAACATCATAGTATAGCATGTGGCTCTAAAAACGTCACAGTATAGCCTTTAGTCC
Organism: Amphiprion ocellaris; assembly: GCF_022539595.1. Taxonomy (NCBI): domain Eukaryota; kingdom Metazoa; phylum Chordata; class Actinopteri; family Pomacentridae; genus Amphiprion; species Amphiprion ocellaris. Next base: position 8,257,035 of record NC_072784.1, on the reverse strand, counting down.
ACAGCTGTCAGTAGGTGAGGAGCAACACAAAAACAGTCCAAACGCTGGTTTCCAGAAGGTTAGACGAGTATTTATTTAAAAGAGGAAGTTTACAACAACACATGTGAGGGGGTTAAAAACAAATGGGTGTTAGTAAAATAAAAATAAATAAACAGAACTAAACGTGAACTTCATGTTGACATTGATGGGCATTCCAACCAGCAACAAAGTAAAAGATAATCAATACGAAAAAAAACCTCTTCAAGCCTAAAAACACACCGCAGTAGCACCCTAAACTAAAACTACCAATGGGTTTCCTGTTTTCCTTTCTGAACAATTCAAAGGTCCCTCTCTATCTCCCCACACATCCACCAACCACTGGAACACATCTCCAAAGTTCTGCCGGGCCAGCTCAGCTTCCCCTCAGAAGAAGTTCCACCACCTGCCAGATGAAGGAGCCTTTTGAGAGGCAGCTGGCATCGTGATTGGACTGTACTTTGGTCTGTTCCAATCCAGCTTCAGCTCCAGAGACGGCAGGTGGGACGAGTCAACGGAGGCCGGGTGGACGAAGGCATGAAGCTGAGTACAATCCAGAAAACAACAGAAGAGGAGTGCAGGGCCAGAACAAACAGAGTAGCATCGTATGTCTCTTAGAAAACATCATAGTATAGCCTTTGAGATGAAAAAACGCCATCATATACATCGTATATTGTACAAATAACAAGTCAAAGGAAAGAGACATACATTGTAGAATTGTAGTAATTGTGGGCTGACTGATTTACTGATTATCAGTATTTTATTTATTACTGATTTACGGTAATAAATACATTTAAAAATAGTGCTACTTTGGCTCTGAACCTTTATCTACCTGTGGTCGCTCTGTCTTCTGGAGTGATTTGATTGGTTATACGTCACAAATAAAACTCCTTTAACATCTGTAAACAAAACAAAAACATATCAACAAAGTTTTCTGTTAGAGTTTGTGTTCTTCTAAGTTTAACTCCAAGATTTTAAATACTTTCATTTACTGCAAATGAATATCTACTCCAAATGTCTCACTAATAATCATTATCAGCCTTAAAAACCCACAAAACACCCCTCTATACTCGACCACACTTAGTACAGTCCGGTTCCCCCTTCTATAAATCTGCTTGGAATCTTCCACTTCCTGTTTGTCAAAGTGGCCTTCTACCTGGACAGGTTTTGTTGGAGCTCATGCAACAAACATTTTGGGTAACTGCACTTTAATATGGATGGATGACACTGAATTAGAGTCTGTTTTAATGAGACTGAGTTAAAATGTGTAGCTGTCATTAAATAGGAAATTATTTCTCAGAATTCACAGAGAAAAGTCTGAAATGTTTGCTAGGTTAGCATCCCACATGTTCTTTGACTCAGCTAAAGCTAACTCTCTTCAACTTCTGGATCTCTTGAGTTGCTTGTTGTTAAAATATCTTGCTAGAGGTGCTGAAGCTCAGAAAGTCTGAGATGTTTGTTCAAAATAAGCTCATTCTCAAGTCTTATCTGAACTGTCCTCTTTTGTTTGAACTTTCCCTAAACTTAGGAGTTAACGACAGAGCAGCACATCCAGACTCAGTCTCATTTATGTAGAGATTAAACTTCAGTGTCATTCATTGATGTTAAAGTGCAGTTTTTCAAATGTTTGTTGCACATGCTCCCGACCAAACCAGTCCAGGTGGAAGACGATGTGAAGAGAAAGCTCCAGAGGATGAATATCACACATTTATGTTGGAAATAAATGTCCTTTCATTAGACATTGTCATGCAAAAGTTGGATTTCCCTTTAATGGCGTTCAAATCTTTGTTGAGTGTTTTGTTGATGTTGGTTTCTAAATGTTTTTTGACACTCGGCCCCAAAGATTAAAACCTTTTACGGCTCACAAGCTGCAACAATTCACACATTATCAACTATCTTTCTGACTAAACTAAGATAAAAAGTGAAAAACTGCCTGATTCCTGCATCATGAATGTAAATCCTTTTGGTTTTTATGACAGTAAACTGAATATATTTTGGCTTGACATTTTATGAAGCAAAACAAGAAATGAGTTACTGGAGAAAACGATCAACAGATTAATGGACAAAGAAAATGTGTTTTCTAACATATATGGCTGAATTACTCCAACATTACAAGATACATACAATTTTAATTCAATTTTATTTATATAACGCCAATTACAGGTCAAATTGTCTCAAGATGCTTTATTTTTATATTTTTTTGTCAAATTTAAAATATGACAAAGTAAGAAATGTAAAGCTCTTGACTAATCCAATTTGACAATTCAAACTTTCTCCACTAAAACTAATAAACATGAAGTCAAATAGAAGGAACAGTTTTAAATACTGCAGTCCCACGATGACAAGAATGAAGTTTGTCAGCAAAAACAAAATCTGCTGGTGGATTCCATTAAAGTCCTAATAAATGATAATAAAGTGTGATACTAAAGGTTTGTGGTGCTAAAAATCTCCAAGTAAAGATATCAAGTTGAACATCTGGATGGAGGTTGATAAAAGTTGACCTTCTTTCATTTCTCTGGAGTGACTCCATGGATTTTATGGATGGTGGTTAAAGACCTGCTCTTCTAGTCATCTTCCTTCTAGTCGCTGTAAAAAGTCAGTCCATCCTGACCGACTTCAACACCTCTTCATGACAACTTGTTCTGCCTCCGACCTCGTGGAAACTCCAGAAACTCGGGAAAACCTGTCGAGACTCGAGGAACTCGTGGAGACTCGAAGAACTCGTCGGGCGGGGGAAGGTGTGGTGGGTGGTGGGGAGGTGGGGGAGTAGAGGGGGGAGGCCGCCACCCACCTCCCCGCCTACTCTCCGCCCTGACTCCACCCAGACTCCGCCTTGGCTCCACCCATGTGGTCACCTGGAAACTACGATGTCAAAGGGACGACGAATTTATTTCTTTTTATCTGATCTGTAGCTCAGTGAGTTAAGGATTTGCCTATGGAGCTGCAGGTCGCTGGTTCAAGACCAGACCCTTCTTAAATTTTTCAAAATCCTGACAAAGACAAAGAAAGAAAAGCCGGTGGTGGGTCTTGAACCTGCGACCTTCCACTTGGTAGTCCTCTTCTTATCCCCTGAGCTACTCGCTCAGATACTAATTCTTCTTTTTTTTGCGCATTTATCATCTATTTTTTGTCGTTTTCGAGTTTTTTTTTTAACTTGAGTCTCGACTCGACCGTTTTTCTCAGGAGGTGGGACTTCAGCCTTTGTGCTGGAGGGTTGAACCCTCAGTTCCAAGACTTTCCAAAGCCTCCACACCTCCCGAGTCCTCAGGACCTGAGCTTTCACACAGTCTGAGGGCTGAAATTTTCTAAGTCCCACAGTAGTTCTCCGTTAGATTGAACCTTCAGACAGTCCAAGGACTGAAATCATCTAAGTTCCTGAGTAGTTCTCTGTTAGTTTGAACCTTCAGACAGTCTGAGGGCTGAAATTTTCTAAGTCTCACAGTAGTTCTGTGTTAGTTTGAACCTTTAGACAGTCCAAGCACTGATATCCTCTAAGTTCCTGAGTAGTTCTCTGTTAGTTTGAACCTTCAGACAGTCTGAGGACTGAAATCTTAAAAGTTTCTCAGTACTTCTCTGTCAGTTTGAACCTTTAGACAGTCTGAGGACTGAAGTTTTAAAAGTTTCTCAGTACTTCTCTGTTAGTTTGAACTTTATGGTTAACAGAAGCCTTAAAACTTGTGACCATGAGTCTTGATTTCACATTTAGACCATCCATCTGAGTTCTTCTCAGACCTTCACCTGTGGGTTTTTTAGAAATCCTGAACAAACTTTGATTCTCTTCACTGAACAGTAAAGTTTGTGGAGATCAGAAGGTAACATTAATTTGATCGATGCCTTCAACTACTAGTAGACTTTATCTGGAAAGCAGTTTTCTGAAATGAGTTCTTAGTAAATCTGTCCACAATCAAACCAAGAACATAGAAAGAGGAAATGTTTGAAGAAACAACTTGATGTTTTCATTTCAGACTAGAAAACACTTTCAGATCTTTATCTGTTTTTGCTCTTTTGATCATTTTATTGTTTCTTCTGTTTAATTTGATCTTCTAAAGTTTAACTGGTGTCTTTTATAATGTTTTGTCTTTAGTTTGATTCTTCTTAAATGTTTAGTTTTGCTCTTTTCTCACCTTTTATTCTTTTCTAATGTCTGATTTGATTTCCAAATGTTTTGTCTTTTTAATGTTTAATTGTTGTTTTTTCAAATGTTTTATCGGCTTGTTTGAAAAATTTCCTTTTCTTTCCCAATGTTTAATTTTTTGATTAAATCTTTAAGGTTTTTCTTTTTAAATGTTTTACCACCTTTTAATGTTTAATTTCTTTTTTAATGCTTCATTGTATTTTCTGTTTAATTCCTATTTAAAGTTTTATTGTCTTTAAGATTTAATTTTCTAATTAAACATTTAATTTTTTTATTAAATGTTTTGACTTTTAAAGGTTTAATAATCTAATTAAATGTTTTATATTTTTCTAAATGTGTTATATTCTTGTTTAATTATATTTTTTAAATGTTTAATCATCTAAAATATTTCATCTTTAATATTTAATATTTTTGTTTAAAAATTTTTGTTTAATTTCATAATTACATGCTTTGTATCTTCTGTTTAATTATCTAAATATTTTGTCTAATATAATTTAATTGTATCTAATGTTTAATTTTCTTTTTAAAAGTCTTATTATATTAAATGTTTTTTCCTTTGATTTAATTGCTTTTTTACTGTAGTTTATTTCTTTAATCTTTTTTTTTGTCAAGACTTTAACCCCAACCTTAAAAATGAAACAAATGCTTAAATCACAATGAAAATACTTCTGTTGTCACAATCATGAGTTAGTCAATTATTCAGTTTATCAATTCAACTTTATTTGTTTAGCACCTTTTACACAGATGACAAAACTAAACAAGTAAAGAGAAAAAACTACGCTAAAACTATGATTAAAACTCAAAAACATATTTTAAAAAAAGATTTAGCATGGTAATAAAATGTGTTGTGTCCAGGGGATGGAGGGAGTTTATTGAAGTCTTCTTGGGCTCACATGGGAAATCATTTAAAATATAAACTTGATATTCAGTCTAAGGAAACTGCAGAGCGACAGAAGAACCAACAATATCTCCTGTTTTCTCCTTTAATGAGTCGACTCTTCTTGTGCTTTCAGACCAAAGAACTACAGATTCTTCACAACCTGCTCAAACTCTTGGTACAGGACCTCACCACACGGGTCAAGAAGGTTTCCATCTCATTTCTACTCTGAAGCTCACCTTCTCAAACTGCTGACAAATGTTTCTTCTGCTCTAAAGTCTGGTCTCCAGAACTTCCTAAAAACTCTCAAAGTCTCTTCTGCTGCAGGTTGCTTTGTAGAACTGTTCCAGAAAACCTCACTAAACCACATGGAGGGGCCTCAAGATAGTCGTCCAAATGAAACCATACAAAAACCAAACTAGCACAACCCAAATGCTAAAGTCTCCTGCTGCCTACCAGAGAACCTCTGAGAACAGAGAATCAGGACAGGAACTCTTACCTTCTGGACAACCAACGTTGGTTCTCAAACCAGAATACAGAATGTGTCTGACCAAAAACCTCTGAAGACTCACTACAGCCAAGATAAAGACACAACTCAGCTGTACCAAATCCACTAATCACTACACACATTAGCACCATGTGCTAACTGTGGCTAAAGAACCACATTTACCAAGACAACTATCCAGTATAAAGCCCTAAAACACACCAAGAAACACATTAAAGACGATTTTACTGCTGGAAGCTGCAAGCCAACGCCTAAAGAACAAACTAAAGCAATGAAGCCAAACCCAGTTCAGTGGTGAACAGAAGCAGAGGAAATGTTTGTCTGCAGCTAAATAAAGCAGGAAGACACTGAGCTGCTCAGGTGTTCCTGATAACACCAAGCAGCCACCTGGACAGCCAATAGGAACACAGCCACCTGGACAGCCAATAGGAACAAATTGCTTTTTTACTGTAGTTTATTTCTTTAATCTTTTTTTTTGTCAAGACTTTAACCCCAACCTTAAAAATGAAACAAACCCTTAAATCACAATGAAAATACTTCTGTTGTCACAATCATGAGTTAGTCAATTATTCAGTTTATCAATTCAACTTTATTTGTTTAGCACCTTTTACACAGATGACAAAACTAAACAAGCAAAGAGAAAAAACTACGCTAAAACTATGATTAAAACTCAAAAACATATTTTAAAAAAAGATTTAGCATGGTAATAAAATGTGTTGTGTCCAGGGGATGGAGGGAGTTTATTGAAGTCTTCTTGGGCTCACATGGGAAATCATTTAAAATATAAACTTGATATTCAGTCTAAGGAAACTGCAGAGCGACAGAAGAACCAACAATATCTCCTGTTTTCTCCTTTAATGAGTCGATTCTTCTTGTGCTTTCAGACCAAAGAACTACAGACTCTTCACAACCTGCTCAAACTCTTGGTACAGGACCTCACCACACGGTTCAAGAAGGTTTCTGTCTCATTTCTACTCTGAAGCTCACCTTCTCCTGCTCAAACTGCTGACAAATGTTTCTGCTGCTCTAAAGTCTGGTCTCCAGAGCTTCCTAAAAACTCTCAAAGTCTCTTCTGCTGCAGATTGCTTTGTAGAACTGTTCCAGAAAACCTCACTAAACCACATGGAGGGGCCTCAAGATAGTCGTCCAAATGAAACTGTACAAAAACCAAACTAGCACAACCCAAACACTAAAGTCTCCTGCAGCCTACCAGAGAACCTCTGAGAACAGAGAATCAGGACAGGAACTCTTACCTTCTGGACAACCAACCTTGGTTCTCAAACCAGAATACAGAACGTGTCTGACCAAAAACCTCTGAAGACTCACTACAGCCAAGATAAAGACACAACTCAGCTGCATCAAATCCACTAATCACTACACACATTAGCACCATGTGCTAACTGTGGCTAAAGAACCACATTTACCAAGACAACTATCCAGTACAAAGCCCTAAAACACACCAAGAAACACATTAAAGACGATTTTACTGCTGGAAGCTGCAAGCCAACGCCTAAAGAACAATCTAAAGGAACGGAGCCAAACCCAGTTCAGTGGTGAACAGAAGCAGAGGAAATGTTTGTCTGCAGCTAAATAAAGCAGGAAGACACTGAGCTGCTCAAGTGTTCCTGATAACACCAAGCTGCTCAGGTGTTCCTGATAACACCAAGCAGCCACCTGGACAGCCAATAGGAACACAGCTTCCTGGAAGTCCAGAGGGCTGGGTTAGTGAAGGAAATTTAGTTTCAAGTTGAGGCAGAAAGTTAACAAAGTTGAAAACCACCTTCTGATACCTGAAATCTCTGAGTTTTCACACAAAGAACACCTGAACATGTCAAACTGGTTCCATTGTAGAACCATCATTGTAAAAACGTCATAGTATGGTGTGTTGCTCAAAAAACATTAGGACCCGGCTGTCAGGGGACAAACATGTAAGAAACATGAGACCGGAGAGAACCCAACCAGTAGGTCACAGTTTATCATCCCCCAGTCATCTCCTGAAGTCCATATGGTGAGAGACATCAGTATCTGGTTGTTCATTTACCAGAGGATGCTTATAATCATGCTGATGTGGTCTGTACTCTACAGTATTTTAGTGACTCAATAAATGCCTAAGTTGTTTTTTTTAAATGCTTTTTAGTTTTTAATAAACATTTAACAGCCTATATGTAATCAATAAATGGCCTTTGCCTATCTTAAGAAAAATTCACTCAGAACTCTGATATGTTAACAGTACTAAATAAATCAATAAATACATGCATACACACAAAAATAAGTTAATACATTAACTGTGTTAAGATAAGATTGAGATTTTTAAAAAAGTTGTTTATGTTTTTGCAGAATCCAGTATTACTCACTGGTTGGTCATTACATTTTGTTAGTTTGATTTCACTGTTTAAAATGATGCCACCTCTTTTCAGACAGAACCTGTGATAATAAAACAATACAAAATTTTTAGTTCCGTGTTAATAAAGCACTTAAAGCTTTAAGTATGGCTAAATGCTTTTTTCAAAATTAAATATATCACTCCTTAGGTGGTAGTGGCCCCAAGTTCAGTAAAGTTGGAAAGATATTCACAGATTCGGACTTCCAGCATCAATAACTCATTAGATATAGGTTGTCAAAACATAAACGGTGCCTCTTTCCCATTGTTGCAAGGCAGACAATGTGCTACAAGCCCAGTTTTATCAAAAGTAGCTGTCTTTCAAGCTACAGGAATAACATTGGTGTCTATGGAGTGAACAGGGTCCGTCTGCAATTTGCAAAACTGCTGCAACAGTAAAGAGAGACAAATATTCAATAACTTCACTCTTATACATTGTAGTGTCACTAAAATCACTGCAGCCTTCAACTGGCTCCTGTTGACAAAGTGTTTTAACAGAAATGTAAATGCTGTAATTTGATTCTTTTAATGAACCATGTAACTTGAATGGATGTGATGCTGGTGTGACCACAGTGCACACGTCTGATGTTGCTCACAGTGGTCCAAGGAACGCTCAGGGAGTTTGTGTGTTTGCTCAAACTCAGGAAAAATTACAGGGAACATTGCTGTCCACTGTCCAACATGGAGTTAGGATAACATATGTGAAATGTGTCTAAAAAAAATTTACAGTCAACATTTTATTTAAATTTTTTATTTAAGCGTTCATTAGTTTCTCTGTGTTACTTTCTGTGTAAAGCTAGTAGGGCTGCACCTGAATAGTTGGTCGTTTTTGTGGTATCTGAATATTAATTTTGAGATCCAAATACTTGGAAACAAACATTTCCCAGCCTATACTGGCTTCCCCAAAAGCAAAGGTTTGAAAGTCAAAAACACTTTTTTATTGGAAATGTTCATTAAGGAGATGGACTGAACATTCACTGGAACATTCATGAACTTCTGTGGAATGTTCCAGAAACGTTTCATTAATTTGCTAGAATATTCAGTAACAAATGAAAGAAGATTCCTGTTTCTCTGTTACTCGGCCTTGGGTCTGACATCTCTGATACATAATTGTCTTCCTTTTTAGGAAATTGCTAAGTCTCCACTGACAGAAATTAATTCAAACATGAAAGCGCAAAAACGTTGAGGCTTTTCCAAACGTTTGTTATTTTTCTCTGTTCCCACTTTAGGCACCGTCTGTCCCTGTGCCACGGTGCCTCCTGCAGGAGCTCCTCCAGTCCTCTGCAGACACTGCTGTGATCCCCTGAGGCCAGCAGAGGGCAGTGGAGTCCAGCCCAATACAGATGAGGGAAGTCATGTTCCAGAGTTCAACCTAACGCCTACATCATATCTATGAAAATCGAGGAACCTGTAACTGCATGGAGTCGTATCCCTGAACACTATAATCCTATTTTCTGTTTAATATATTTGGGTATTTGTTGGTGATGCAGTCTTTGTTGTCTCATCTGCTTTAAAACTTCACATATGCTTTCTGACAGACTTATATTACTGTGGTGGTCAAAATGCTGTGACTGATAGGTGTATATTACTCGTATGTTCGTATGTGACTCTTAAATGTAAATTAGTAACTCGGAAATAGTTTTTGGTAACTTTAATGAAAAACCGTTGTGACTGACCGAAACAGAGTGAATTAAAAAACACTCTTGGTAAGACATTTTAAATTTGTCATATTTTTGGAGTTTTTTTTAGTTTTTAGTTTCTAGGTTTGTGATCTGCATCGTGTAACACCAGAGGTAGGTTTTTTCTAGTGGTCGCTCTTAGGACAGTGGAAAAGTATTTCAGGGAGTTACCTAACTAAATTAGCCAAGGTCAGCATTAGTTAAACTATTAGACTCTACCGTTACTATATCATTAAAATCTGAAAAAAAAGTTCATTTGTCAATAGCACATACAATAGATATAAACTCAGGTATGATAATAATAAATAAAATAAGCGACAGTGGGCATTAATGGTAATTAAAGATATTTATTGATGCCACAAAATTGTTTACAACTATTTACACTATAACACCAACTAGAAACAGTCTGCGTCCACTTTTCTCACACCTTTAAAAAGTCATCCAGCGGGCCAGATTGGACCATTTGGCCCTTACTCATGGAATTCACGAAAGCAGTTGTGGTTCTTGTTGAGGCACAGATGGACATTGCACTTTGAGCATTTAAAGACAGTCTGCCCTTTACATTTCGGGTGTTTGCAGCGTTGCCGCTCCCTTTCAACCACTGGCCAGTGACCCACAGCGTCTGAACGCACCTCCTGTGTGGGAATAGCTTTAGCTGGACCTCGATGTTTCTTCTTTTCAAACTCACGTTCAACATCCAGTGAAGGTGGCCCCCTCTTCCTTGACAGATCCTTGCCTTGCATGCAGAGTGCCCTTGCAATGGATATCCTGAAAGCAAGCAAATCCTTCTGCAGCTTTCTTGGAACACAGAGTGACTCACAATCACGCCGATACAACAACCAGCTGTTGACAATCACCATATCCACAAAGTGAAAAAATAACCTGTGATAGTACTTTTTTGACCTTATGTGGATGCGGTACTGTGCAATCAGTGCATCAAGAGCATCAACGCCGCCCACAAACTTGTTGTACAAGCTGATGATACTTGGGCATTCCACAGACACATTCTGTTTCAACCTTCTATCCCATTTTTCTACGCTGGAAACAGGCTGAGCGCTGGCAAAAGTGCTGGCAACAACCACCCCTCTGTTGTCAAACCATTTGACTGCTCTTACTTCCACACCGTCTACAACGGCCTCTTGCTCTTCAAATGTCCCTCTTCCCTTCTTCTTCATCTCTGTGTCTGTGCTGAAAGTGCAACCTTGCAGGCAATTTTCCCTCACAGTCCCAAGAGCTGGTATCCCCTTGTTTGCAAGAGCAACAAACAAATCCAAGGAGGAAAACCACTCGTCAAAGTACAGCAGGTGATTGACAGTACCGTGGATGACTCGTGCAAGCTTTAGCACAACGTTTCCACTTTCCCCAATGTCTGGTTGTCCTGGTGCAGGATCAGTTTTTCCTGAAAATATGTCAAATGAATGCACCAGGCCTTTTGTGTCACAAAGCACAAAGATTTTGTATCCCCATTTGTAGGGCTTCTTGGGGATATATTGCTTCAGGCTTGATCTGCCTTTGAATGGCACCATTTGCTCATCAATAGACAACATCTGATCTTGTGGCAGAGCCTGAAATTTGGGGAGAAGTGAATCAATAAGTGACCTGACTTTGAAAAGCTTATCACCGTTGTTGGGTGCCATGTTATCACAGAAATGGATGAAATGTTTTATTTCTTCCCATCTGCTTCGGGACATTATGTCAGCCACCTGCGAAACTCGACATTCACTGGACCAGTACATTCTTGACCTCGGTAAATGAAAAACACTCATGTACACTACAGTACCAATAAACTGCTCCAATTCATTCGGATCCAATTTGAGCGCATGTGTTGGATTTTGTTGTGCGCAATACAGGTTGCTGTGTTCCACAATACTATCCAAAAGATCAGCATCAACAAAGTCTCTGAAGTAATCAATGGGCAGACTGATTGCATCAAAATCTGGAAGAGCACCTTGCCACACTGGAACGTCTTTTGCAGAGTTCTCTTGCTTCACTGTCTTCCATGCTACCTTTTGTTTTTTTCTGCTTGTAGTAGCAGCAGCTGATTTCCCTCTTGCAGCAGCAGCACTGGTGCCTGGAAGTGCGTCATGATTTCCAGAGTCTTCATCGCTGCTGTTATCAGTACTCTCACTACTGCTGCTTTCATTACCTAGTGTAGAAAAAAGAAATCACTACAGAAAAGTGCAGCCATTTTTATCTACATTATATACACATCATGTACACATGGTTACATCCATAAATATATGGGCATACAGTCATGGAAAAAATTATTAGACCACCCTTGTTTTCTTCAATTTCTTGTTCATTTTAATGCCTGGTACAACTAAAGGTACATTTGTTTGGACAAATGCAATAACAAAAATAGCTCATGAGAGTTTGACTTGTTTTTCTTGGTGTAATGAATGGCAGATCTTCAGTTTTTTCTCTATCTCTCTCTCATTCATGCCAATTTCCAGCAGTGCCAAGATGGCTGCCTTGTGGCTTCACATAATTATTTTGTTTTAGGCATTATGTGAGAGCTGACGACTTCTGAGTTGTGCTACGGCTTGAATGCAAGCAGGAAACTGCTGCTTATGACATGAAATGGCCTCTTATATATCCTGGGAATACAATGAAGCTTCAGCATGTCAAATAGGATATAAGGTATTATGGAATCAGCTGCATTTTTTTGTTGTGTTCATTGTATTCTTCAGGCAATATACCTTTAGTGTTACCAGGCATTGAAATGAACAAGAAATTGAAGAAAACAAGGGTGGTCTAATATTTTTTTTCCATGACTGTATGTAAACAACAAAAAAAAAAAATGAAACTCTACACACAATTGTAGTATTATTACTGCTGTTTTCATCACCTGGTTTAGGAGGACAGTCATCCTCACTATCCCCACTGTCACTGAGACAACTGTCTTCACTTTCTTCTGGTGGAACCCTGGTTTGAATTACACGTGGTCGCTTCCCACAGACCATAGATGCATTCATTTTGTTCTGTTTAATAAAAAAGGACAGAAATTGCATTTATATGTCAGCAAGCTGTTTTTATAATGATTATAGAACTTAACTATAATGGCATTTCCTAAAGAAAATGCATGTGAGTGCTGAAATCCGTCTAAATACAGCATCGTTTAGGATTGTGACCGGTGTTCCAGTTTGACTGGTGATCAGGTTAACTGGTGATAGTTTCCGTCTCCAGATGCTTCGTTCGCAGATTCGTCACGATCAGACCTGGATTTACGTGAAATAAAGATACCAGATAAAGAAGACGTCGCCGAAAAACGTCGTTATCACTACTTAATAAAGTCTATATCCATGTAAATATCATCTACAGACAGTAAAAAGAAATGTGCGGGCCGAAATAAAAAACACGTTCAGTCATCCACGTCCTAACCGTCATTCAGAGTACTTTAACCGCTGACAATATATATACATATATATATATATATATATATATATATATATATATATATATATATATATATATATATATATATATATATTAAGGAAGTAAAGGGATCTCACCGTACTTGAAAAATGCAGTTTTTTATTTCGCCCCACACATTTCTTTTTACTGTCTGTAGATGATATTTACATGGATATAGACTTTATTAAGTAGTGATGCCGACGTTTTTCGGCGAGGTCTTCTTTATCTGGTCTTTATTTATCTTTATTTCACGTAAATCCAGGTCTGATCGTGACGAATCTGAGGACGAAACATCTGGAGACGGAAACTATCACCAGTTAACCTGATCACCAGTTAAACTGGAACACCAGTTGTAGCCATTATGGACGGATGTAGCGATTTCGCTACAAACAAACCTTAAAATTAACAAATATTCGTCACATGAAGTCTGTTCCAATAAATTAGCTGTATAAGCAAACGATAAGCTGGCACATTTTTTAAAATCTTAGCACAACTTACCTACAATTTCTCTAAATTTGCAGCCTCTATATGTTTGTTTTGCTATCAGTACCTCTAGCTTCCATGAACCGGATGTAGGTCCCACTCCGACCGGTCCTACGAGAAAGTAGTGATTGCAAAAGGTTCCTAGGAACGCATAGAATAGGCACAAACTGGCATTGGGTGAATCTGTAGTTTGAATCCAAGCGATATGATGCGAATTCGCGACGGTCGATAAAGGGGTCAACTTGAAGGTAAAACGTTAGAAAATGTCTCAGCTTTAGTAGAATAACAGAAATATTAAAAATAAACTGACCGTTAGTTCCACTTTGTCCTTTCTTCTTTCTGTTACTCCAGAAAACCATTAAATATTTGAATATGAATACTCTCCTCCTATTGGCCAGTTTTTGGCCGGTTTATGACTATATATGGATTAACAGTCGTGAGCGGATATTTTTCCATAATCCTTTGCTGTTTACAGTAATATACTGTATAAACACTGGTAAACTTGGTGTTGCATGGTGAAATTATAAAATCAGAAATTCTAATAAAAAAGTGTATATCTATTATTGAACCTGTTTTCTTGTGGACTTTTCTTGTTAAAATACAGGATCGGGATTTTGTACCATCTAAATCATGGAGCAAAATCAATGTAGACATCTTCAGTGCATTATGTGTGATTTCTTTTAGATCAACTCAACATAATTGCTGTAGTCTGAACTTTCACAGGTAAGAAGCTGCAGCTGTTCAGTGGATTTAGCTCCAAAAAGCACCAACAGTTTCACATCTAAGGGGCAAAATATCATGATCTATTGTAGAGTTAACAGGGTTTTGCAAGCGTGAAGGACTTTTTGATGCCCACAGAGTGATTTAAGAGATTTTAGCCCACACTAAAGTAAAAGGGATTGAGAAATTCTTAAAAAAATATGTATAATTTTTTTATCTGTTTCATTTATTTGGGTTTAACAAATGATCAGAAATAACAATAAAATGCAGAATATTCTGTTAAGTAGGGTAACCATGCTTGGCAATAAGCATGGTCGTCACCCAAAGGTTTGATCTGAGCAGTAAAAATTACAGCTGTATGTATTTTTGTATGTTTTTTTTTCTGCATAGCGTTCTTTTGGTGCGTCCAAGAGATGTTTTAAGCAATGATCACAATTGAGAATTTTAAGAAATATAATTTATAAGTAGTTTTGTTAGTTGGAATGTCATTTTCTCAGAGTAATTGACGTTATTTGTGTATGAAATGGGCAAAAATAAGAAGAAAATTAACAGAATTCTGTTAAATCAAGTATAACAGAGCGACCCTGTCAGGAAACATTACAAACTCCACTGCGTAGAATTAATCTACACGTCCTGTGCATCATTTTTTCTAATCAGATTCTGAAATATCTGAAATCTGTGGAAACTTCACAACATAAAGTTTGACTGCAGAGTTTCTGAGTTGGGATTCACTGAGATAAAGGTGATGGAGACCAACAAAAACTACATTTTTCGTTATCAAACTCTAATTCCTTCTGTCAGATCTGCTGTTTCCCTGCAGGTGGATGATTTGCTCCATCTAGTGGAGGATCTGCGACAGAAAAAAACTATAAAAACAGTAAGAGCCCATACGGACACAGTAAAATCGTTTAAATAAAAGCAGAAGTTAAGAAAAGCCCAAACGATAAAAGTGAGTTATAATAGATGAGTTAAAAGAAGACAATGAGTGATGTTCCAGAGCTTGGAGGCCCAAACTGCGAAGATTCGGTCACCTTTAGTGACCAAACGAGACTTTCAGAAGGACCCTGTCGGTGGATCTCAGGCTACGTTCAGGCTCATGGGGAGTTTACAGTTCCTGGATGTAGGCAGGAGTCTGTTTAAAAACAAGCAGTAAAATCTTGAAATTAATTTGAAAACTTACAAGTAGCAAGCAAAGAGCAGCAAGGACTGATGTAAAGTGGTCACCTTTCTTAGTACATGTTAAAAGCTTGGCAGAAGCATTTTGAATTGTTTGTGGTCTATGAATGTTTCACTTGCTGATACCGAAGTAAAGTGCATTGCAGTCTGGAAGAGGTAAAAGCATGAATGACTGTTTTAAAAAGTGGAGTAGAAAGAAAGGGTCTTATTTCAGTCAGTTGTTTCAATTGAGCGAAGCAGGATGGAACCACCTTGGTCACCTGTGCATCAAGAGATAGATCTGAATCAAAAATGACCCCTAGATTTACAGGCCTCTACACTAACATTTTTTGACGGAGCACCCAGACTAGAAGATAGATTATTAATACTGCTGGTGTTGGGGCCAGTGGTTGCAGTCATATTAATATCAAGCCATTCAGCTGCAAAAAATTTTTAGACATCCAGTTTTTGACTGTAGTCAGGCAAGACAGAACATGTGAAATATTAAAACTGCCAGGTTTAAGTGGTCCATACAGTTACATTGTTGTTACATTACAGTTGGGTATTGTCAGCATAACAGTGAAAATCAATATTGTGGCCAGGTAAGCCAGCGGAGGCAATGTGAAGATCTGGGCAACGTTCTGCTGGGAAGCCTTGGGTCTTGCATTCATTGGGATGTTCCTTCTACGTGTGCTACTTACCTCAACATGGTTGCAGACCACGTACACCTCTTCTTGAATCTGAAATTCTTTGATGGCAGGATAATGCTCTCTGCCACACTACAAAACTTGTTCAGGAAAGGTTTGAGGTACACATCAAAGAGCTAAAGGTGTTGACCTCCACATCTCAATCTGGTCATCTGTTGGATGTGCTGGAGAAAGAAGCCAATGGAGACTGTCAAGTTTCAGGACTTCAGAGGTCAGTTGAGTCCATCCCTTGATTGGTCAGAGTTGTTTCGGCAGAGTGAGGAGGACCTACAAAATATTAGGTTAATACTTTTATGTTGTGGTAGATTTGTGTATACGTTGACTGAATTAATTGTTTGTATGGTAGCTTGGCTTGTTTACATTTTAGACATGAATATGGAAAGATTGCCCTGTTTCCTCTAGACTTGTTAGCATTTCCAGTTACCATATTTGTGGACTAAATTGGTTTGCTTTCATTTCCTGTTCTGACATGGACACAGTTTCCCTCTCCAGCAGGCCTTCATGTAAATCCTCACCACACAAAGTGACTTATCTGTTTCCTGTTGCTGGGACAATGCCATAATGAAATCTACATATCTTTTTAATATGCAATACTGTGAGTGAATATTGGTTCTGTGCCAGTATCATCTAATATGTTTTGCTTATTATCATAACATAATGTTGAAGGAGAATGGAAAATTCTTTCATTCACTTGAGACAAGTGATTTGTACAGACAAATAAATCTTCCTCCATGCCCCCAAACCTTTATTTCTTTTGTATGAATACCAAATGACACATGACGCCATAAAACTGATGAATATTTATACATGTTTTAGGAAAAAATCAGTTTCAAAAATATTTTTTTTTGTATGTGGGCCACTATCTTGGGATGACATGGTTCAGTACTCCAGCTTAAATCAACCTCGTAGCTGTTCAAAGCAGAATTGTTGCACACTGGCATCCACAACTCTGTGCTTAAAAAAAGCTTCACCCTTTACGACTGATTTCTACTTTGGAAAAGCAAAAGTCAGTCATGGCTTTTATTTTGCCATTAAATAAACAATTTCTTTTTGCCTTGCAAAATGAATCCATCTTGCAGTTAGGGCTGTTCGCACTTGGACAGAAAAAACAGCTTAAGAAGATAAATGCTGCATGGTGAATCTGGAGAAACACATAAAAAATACAACCAAAGAACATGAAAATAAAAAATACATTAAAATACAACCGACTTACAATTCAAACACTGGTGAGGTGGGAGTGCAGGAAAGTGAGAGTTTTCCCTTTCTGCTTCCCTTTGTGTGCATATTTTCCCACTTATGTGCTGATGTGAATATGACTGTTGAGGGAAAATGCAGTTCTACCGTTTAACACTGGCACTGCTCAATGAATAAAAATGATTTTAAATTTTATCATCTCTTGGTAACTGCA
Source organism: Amphiprion ocellaris (assembly GCF_022539595.1). NCBI lineage: Eukaryota > Metazoa > Chordata > Actinopteri > Pomacentridae > Amphiprion > Amphiprion ocellaris. The sequence continues at coordinate 8,239,557 of NC_072784.1, read as the reverse complement.
CAATTTCTGATTTGTACAGTGGAGCATTTGCTCTGATATAAAATTAAAAAATAAGCTTCAGTTTACTATACCAAAAATACAGGCCACACAGTAGGAACTCCATACAAGACAACACAATACAGCTTTCATTACATATTCAAATCTCTATTTTTACACCTTTTGCACTCACGCCTCCCTGTTTCACTGTTGGGATTATGCATTCACTGTGACAGTCCTGTATAGGTTCATGCCAAACATGCTGGACCCCATGTGAGCCAAACAAATTTATCCTGGTCTCATCTACCCAAAGAATGGGTTTCCAATAATCATCATCATCATCATCAATCTTTTTTTTCCATCTTCTTTAGCAGTTTCATCTTGCAGTTTTGCACCAAAGAGCAAACAAGGGTTTTGTCTTGGACACTATTCAGTCACAGAAACTAAAAATTCCACTGATATCCCCTTTACCTGATCTGCAGTCCTTGTACATCTGCTTTTCAGGCTTGATTGTGTAAGTACCACACTGTCTGTGGCGTCATTTTAGGACAACCACAGTGGCTCTGAATAGTGCTACTACAGCGTGTTCTGTACCTCCTGATTTCTGCTGTAGATGTGTTTTGACTGATTATTAATTGTACCCTTTTCCTCTTGAAGTGAAGTTTCATAATCAAAATATTCTAGCAATTCTTTTCCATGTGGAGCTATAATGCAGACGGACACAGCACAGACGTCCAAAACTGAGAAAGTTATAATAGTTCCAAAATTAGAGGTATACTCAATTTAGTTTCAGTAATCACAGGATCTCTAACTTGTGTGACAGTGTTCACTGATATATTCACTTTTATTGAGTTTCTACTTTGGGGCCTGTACTTTAAAAGTAGTCTTCCTAAAGTATTTGTCTTTGATTGTTAGTACGGAAATTCATCAGCGTAAAAATAACGCAATTATTGAAAGGTGATACAATTGTGAATTATTTGACATTTAAGCGATATTGCACAGGAATGCATTCACTTTTGTTGTAAACAGCATGTGCAGATGTGATGACTTTTGGGGGAAAAATAATGCAGTTTTACCCTTTTACACTGGCACAACGCGCCACAGTTAAAAACAAATAAACGAAAGGCATCAAGAAAACAGCAAACTAATAGTGTGTGTACATCCTAGTAAGTTGCAAAACAACGTGACATCGCATATAATCTAAACTGCACAAAAGTCCTGTGTCAAGTAAAGTCAAGTCACCGGTATTTATACAACATATCTAAAACAACAGATGTGGACCCGATATTCATTCCAATAAAGAAACGAGTGATGAAATATATACGGTGTAATTCACTAAACACAAGTACACTGAAGGAGAAACCATACAAATTCCCAGATAGAAAGTTACAATTCTGCTAAAGGGCTTAGTTGTTTCTTATTTGTCTGAAGTAACAGCCACACAAGAAGGCCCAGTATATCAAATACACCTTGCTGTGGCTTCATACAGCTCTTACTGTATTGTGATTTAAGTAAAAATTAAACCCATCTACAAAAATACTTTTTGCTGTGTAAACTTTTGCAACCAAAGGCACTATCTTCTCTTCCCACTCATTTAAAAAAAATAACCGAATTCAACAGCTCATGGTGTGAATAAACCCAACTCTAACCATGATCTAACCTTTAAACTACTACCGACTACTAACGGCTTTATAGTTGTACTTAATATGCCAACATCAAACCAACATGATGCATCTTCACAATAGTGCAGTGGCATTGTACATACTAAAAATCACTGTTTGTCTTATGTAATGTGCTCAGCTGCTTGCTACAAAAACAATGCATCTCCTGAAAATGCTGCCCTTAAAGAGTAAAAAATGTTCATCATCATATTTAAGGGACAAAAGAAAACAGCAGTTGCAGTCTCCAGGGTAACCCAAAGTAGTTCAGTGCAGTTTGAAAAGATGATGAAATGCTGATGGTTACCAAAGCAAATAAAAGAAAATGTTCCCTTTAAAAAACTGCTCACTTAAACACACAGAGGCCCACCTGTGTGCATACAGCTGAGATGAAATCAGAAGAATGCTAAAACTCCAGATTTCTGCCTCAAAGACAAGTTGAGGCAAACCTGGCTGATGGGCCTGATGTTCTGCCTCCTGGAGATGCTGTGCTTCGATACGACGAGGCTACATTGTGGCATGTGCACCATGCTTTGAAACATAAAGGAAGCAGCTAAAATGTAGTCAGAAATAACTCTGTTAATACAATTTAATGAACTTCTCCATGCTGCACTAAATGTGCCCGGGCTGAAAAAGCAGTAGTGTTTGCTGTTTAGAGTATGTCAAAATGAATATAATCTTCATGCCTGTGTATGAGGTATAAAAGAACAGTTTGAGGTGTATGTATTTGCACTGCTGGCAGCTGTCATTAATATGTATTTTTAACATAAAAATCCCTTTCATGCTCAACATAAACATTGCACTTACACAATGGGAAATAAATTAGCTACTACATTTACAACTAATCTAGTAAAACGCTGTTTTATCTAAATGCCTGAACTTCCTAAACCATTGCTTCTGTGTTAGCGTCGCAGCTAAAATGCTTTCCGCGCCATCACAAACATCATACAGCCCTGTGGTACGGTTTCTTTCCAAAACCGTGCGACCAAAAGCCTATGATCATCACAGTTAATCACAACACAACTGTGGCCACAAATGGCAGGCATGGTGTGACATCAAAAATGGGAGTAGAAAACACTCAGCATCGAGTTCGTAGTTAAGGACTACATTGAATGTACAACATTTTAGGAACACTTACTTGCACAGTCTGTATTTTAACTGTCCCATTCTTTGTTTTCTTTGTGATTTGCCTAATTATTGTGCTTCCTTGATTGAGTGCCCTTAATAATGTGTACATTCAGCGTAGCGTAGATGAAACCCAGAACAAAATCTGTCACTGTTGTTGGGGTGTAGCATTATTTCAGTCCATATAAAAAAGTTTTATCTGTGTGTCTGTGCAGCTCTGTGAAACATCAGTCACTCATTGAGGAGTGAGTCTGGTCTGTCGTAGCCAAACAGCCTGAAGTCAGGTTCATACAGCTTGTACAGTTCTCTGCGTGCCTCGACAGGTACTGTGCTGAACCAATCGGACTCCCAGCTGCTCGCCGTGAGGTTCCTGTGAGAGGTGGGGAACTCCACCACGTTGTCCACCCTCAGCTGGCGCAGAAGGTGCTCAGCATCCTCCTCTGCCGTCTCCAAGTGGCCCACAAAGTCATACTGAATTTGGCACGGATGACAGAGTCGGTAGACTTGTCGCCAGTGCTCGTTAAAGGGCATGTCTTTCTCTGTCTGAGGGTCCAGGAGGTACTGGATGAAGTGGGAGAAAGAAGGATGGATACCCACAGCAAAGGCCTCATCCACCGAGGCAGGAGGTGTGGGCTGGTTGGCATAGCGACGCAGCATGACCTGTGCAAAGCGGCGGTAAAAGTCTTCATTTTGCAGCTCAAATTTATTCCGGTAGGCAGAGATGAGACGCACGAAGGGGTCCCTCACGAAAAGGAACTTGGTGTACTTCTTCAGCTTCACCTTTGAAAATGAATCACAATCATAAATATATACTGTGCTGTTAACTGAAAATAATAAAGGAATTTGTACGTCCCCTCAAAGGAAGTCTCAGCTTACAGAAAGAACTTATTCTACAGCTAGAAGTGAGCTACAAATCCTCACAGGTTCAGCTCTATTTTGGGCTGGAGGTACAGTATAACCAAGGGGTACTCCTGCTTTCTTTCCTTTTCTGCCTTGTATTGACAGTTGAATTGTTGTCATCGTATGTTTTTAAAATTTAATTATTTTTAAAAAAAAAAAAAAAAACACTTTAAATCCCATGCTTTGTTATTTATTATTTCACTACTTTTCCTGATGTTTTAGGTGTTGGCTGTGGTGTCTTTTACTCTCGATATTAATATATTTAGGCAAACATCGTATCAATGTGAGAATCCTGGCATGCTATCACAACACTATACGACCATATTGCAAAGGTATTTTTACAAATGACCCAAATGCACCAGTGCTTGCAGCAATCACAGAACCATTGTTGGTGATGTAGATCTGAATCAAAATGTGCGTGAGTAAAATAACTTTCTGAGCTGCAGCTGGACTCCTTAAAGAGTGGTGCATCTTCATAAAATTGCTAGTAATTGAAATTTTTATGTGGAGAGTAAAACATCAGGCAAAAACAAACTGATAGGAAGAGCTGCCAGTCACACTGTATTAAAGGATTTACCAAAGCGATGCTCATCTTACGGCCCACGGGCCAAATCAGGCCTGCGTTACGCTGCCTGATGGCCTGCTGACCATTTTCTAATTAACAACAAAAATAAATTGACACACAGGGTTTTATTGTCTGTTTATATTGTAAATATTCAATAATGTCTCTTTGTTGTTACTCGTTAATTTGAAAATACAGAATCTAAGAAAATATAGATTCTAGGCATTTTGATGTTTATTCATTTTATCTGATAAATTCTAGGGTCACAGTCAGGATCACATCAGGATCAGTGTGATTGTTAAATGTCTATGCATCTTATGTAGCTTACAACTGTAGTTTTATTACCTGCAAAAATCACTGTAAGTCACTGTGCCTTGAAAGGTGCAAATATTATATATTGACTTTTAATGCATTTAGTATTCTATAGATTTTAAATTAGAAGTGTTATATTTATATTATTGTAGAGCAAGTTTCTTTAGAGTGCACTAACCTTTAATGTTATTGTTTATCTGGTTACTAACCTGCCTGTTTTGTCTTTTTGTTGTTGTATGGAAGCTGCTGAATACTTGAATTTCCCTCAGGATTAATAAATAGGATTAATATCTATTATTTATTCACTAATGGCAGAGCAAATTAGGGATCCCAGCTTTAGCAGATGTCGCAGTTACTTCGGTTTAATCAGTTGACAACAATTCCCCACTGAGGACCAACCACAAAGCTCTGCAACTGAGGAAAATTCTAAATCCTGGCTGTGAAACATCAAATAATCAACGGTATGTTTAACAAATCAACTACATTGTGTGTTTCTCATAGTCTTGTAATATTATTATTGAATGATATTGATACAGCATTTAGTTAGTTGAAATTTACTACATTTGTAGATGATACAAATTTACTTTCAGGACCAGATGTTAAAGAATTGTTGACAACAGCAGAAAAGGAGTTGATCAGGTTAAAGGAATGGTTTGATATCAATAAGTTAAGATGAAATGAAAATGAAACAAAATTTATGGTGTTTGTGGTGTTAGGGCAAATTGTGAAATTCAATTAGTCCTAAATGGAGTCGAAATTGAAAGAGTACATGAAACTAAATTCTTGGGAGTAATTTTAGATCATAAATTCAGTTGGAAGCCACATATAGAACACATAAAACAGAAATTATTGGTATTATTTACAAAACAAGCGATTTTTTGAACAAGAAATATCTGCATATATTGTATTTCTCACTTATAATGCCATATATGTCATACTGTGTTGAGGTTTGGGGAAATACATACAGAACATATACAGACCTTATAATTAAACTCCAGAAAAGAGTTATTAGAATCATAAATAAAGCTTCCTATTGTGAAACTACTAATAAACTATTTGTAGTCTTGCAGCTTAAAATACTTTAGATACTGTATACATAAAAACATTAGAAATACTACTATGAGTAAAGAATAAAAGTCTTCCCACCTGTATTCAACAACTGTTTTAATTAAGAGAAATAAATTATAGTTTTAGAGGGCTGGGTGTCTTCGAAAGAGATCATGTGAAAACTAATGTTAAATACAGATCTGTTTCATATTTGGGAGTTATATTATGGAATGAACTTAGTGATGATTTGAAGCTGTGTAGATCTCTGTTGAGTTTCAAAAAAACATTGAAAGGTAAAATAATTAAGGATTACAATGTAAAATGACTGACGTGAAATGATTAAGAAGAATAATTCAGAGTAAATCTTGTGTTTTTTTCTTTTATTTCTTGTATTACTGATATTCTAGGTTATTTTATAGATTGTACAGGATAGGCAAAAATAAGCTTTGGCTTCAGCTTATTGCTTTTTCGGTTACAGAGCTTGTTAAATTTTTCTTTTTTGTGAGAAAAAAAATGTTACTGCAAGTATGTATAATAATTATTTTGTCAGCTGAATGCACACACTTAAATGTTTGTATTGTAGATTGTAACCAAAATTAACCACTCACTCATTCATTCATTCATTCGTACATGGAACAATAAAGTGTCATGTCTGAACACACCTTCATAAGGTGCCTTGCAAACTTGCCATAACGTTTCCAGAACTTATTGAAGGTAAAGTGCATGCTGCTGTTGTGGACCAGGTCCCTGTGAATAGCTAGTGGGTCCCTCTGGGGAACACCGTCCTGCAGCAGACTCTCACTGAGAACTATCATGATGCGCTTCCAGTTGCTGCATGCCACCTGTATATAAAAGCACAGGTAGAAAAGGTAGAACTGAACAAACAATTGATTTAAATTTGAAATCAACTAGTCAAACAATGCAATTAGCAAATCAAAAAGGTGGCAATTTAGGATATAGAAGGTGTGGCGAACAAATAAAGACACTAATGCTGTGATTCAAATTGATTTAGTTTGAGTAGACTGAAGCTTTTACGGGTCCTTTATGCTGCCACACTCAGTTCAATAACCACAAGTGGTACATTTGGCAGTATGTCTGACAGTTTAAATTGCAGTGTCTACAGTTTTACAAATTCATGCCATCTTCCTGGTTGTAAGTGAATATTGAACAAAGGTTGACTTAAGAAACTATATACCAAATCAAATCGCAATATCTGTTAGAAAAAAATAGAAATAAAAGTTACATTAGTCCTTCAGTCTGCTAACTGACTGGGCCAAACATAAGCATGCTGGAACTGTGTGGTTTTATCATATGAAATACCCATAACCCAATAATTCAAGGAAATCATCGGAAAAAAATGCACATACATCCATACCTTTGGAACATAGCAGTAGATAATACCATGTCTGTCATCTACAATAAGATGATCCAGCTCCTTGTTGGGAATGTCGTCAAATGAACGGTTTTTGCCGGGAAACACCACACTGTCATTGGCACACATCTCCTGAAGTAACCTCCTCCGCTGCTCCTGGTTATTGCATGAGGTAAAGCAAAGGCAAAATAATCAGTAACAATTAAAATGTGTAAAGTTCATGATCAGATATTCCTCTGATAAGGGACATTACTCTTTTATATGAGAGTATTGAAAACTATCAGGCTAATATCACATGTCAGGTCAGATTCATCAGCTTGTTTTGAACATATTTTCAGTTCCTTCTTTTGCAGGACGTGTTTACAGGTGTGGCGTTGGTCAGAATCTCTCATTTCAAAGAGGCTGACAGCACGACGTTACCGTGAATTCGAATGGCTGTCAACTAGCTAGAATGAAGACATGTGATAGTTCTGTTTGTGGATACAAAGCTCTCCAAAAGATGTTTTTCAGGACACACATTTGAATTTGTCCCAGCAGAAAAAGCACAATACTAAGAATGAATGTTTTTAGGTATCCTATCGAGTCACATCAGTGAGTCAGCAGGCAACCAGCTGCTGTAAAAAATGAAATGCAGGTATTATTTATTTTCTTCTTTTCCTTCTACGTGATGTCAAACTGTCAAGTGAAAAAAAAAAAAAAGTCAATGAAGCCACCCTACCCTAACAATGAAACATTTATTATTATTCATATTAATAAATAATAATAAGTTACCTGTCTCTCACGGAGTTCTGCTGCCACTGGAGTCAGGTGAATCTTCCACTCCCTCCGCGGTATATACCGTTCTTCTGCTTTCTCTGATTGGTTGCTTGTGTCTGTCAGAGCAGGGTCGGTGGGCTCACCAGTTCCCGGCTCTAAGAACTGGTTAACGAAGGCATCGATATCTGACAGGAAGGACGGGGTTCGAGAGGTTTGAGGCCTCTGCTGGGGAGGAGGATGTAGGATTTTGGGGCCCGGCGATACGGGAGTGTGCAAATAGAGATGGGAGGCCCCGACATCATCCCAGTAGATGATGATCAGAAGAATCATGAAGGCCGAGCCCAGGACTACAAAAATGCGGAACATTCTGGACGTTCCCATACTGACTGTTGCTTGCTTAACAAATTACCATAGCAACTGACTTACGATTTTACAGGGCGTCTCCACAGCATCGCCATGGCCGAAGGCTGAAATAGTTACCTGGGTCGTTTTATGTGACAACCACGGCAACAGACTGGAGTTATAGGTTTCGTGCTACAGAGTTACCATGGCAACAGAGTCAAAGTCCAGGAGCTCTCTCTCACCATGGCGATAGCAGCTTCAGCAGAGTCTGTGGAAGGAGCAGGTTTATCATGATGCTGGTGCACCGCAGGAGTTTGCTGGAGAGTAGAAGATCTGGCCAACCATGACAGAACTCTCACCTTTGATCATACCTGCAGCACCTGCAGCCTGAGGCAACACAGAGAGGAAAAAACACAGTCAGGTATTCCATCGTTCTTAGAGATGGCTTCTAAAAAGCGTTGTGTGCTGGGCTCATCACTTGCTTAACAAAAAAAGAAACATTTTCTTCATGTTCTCTTTTTGTTATATGATAAGATCAGTTAATTATTTTGTTTCTTTGTGAAATAAAGAAAGGAAAGGGGCTCAGTGACGGAAGAATTTGTAAAAGTGGGTATTTAGGAGCATGGATACACACAGGAGGACCAAGGGGGAAAGAAAATAGCTTTCGGTCTAACTTTTTTTGTGATTCTCTGTCTTTTTGGAGCTAAAACAGAAACTCACAATTTAGAATTTAAAAAATTTTAGATTTTACAGCAGTACACACACACACACATAAAAAAACAGAAAACCAGCAATACTTCGAAATCAAAACAGGCTGACAAAAAACAAGAATGTCAATCCATTTTCTAATGAAACTTTAACTGAGCATGAACATAAACTCTCAACAGTCAGGAGGCCTGCGTCTTGCTGCCGTCTCCATTTTGTCTCAGCATGACAACAACGTTCCCCTCATCCCACCCAATCACATGAGATATCACTGGAAAGGCCAGGATGTCATCTACTGAGCACATCAGGATTCAGTAGAGTAGCTCAAATGAGTCAACAGATATCGATCAAAAATACATGTCCAGTACAGAGGACATAATTAAATGGTCTGGGTCTTAGGAGGATATCTTGGGTTTATCACTGAGTTTTCAGTGACCCCAATAACTCTCAATTTAATATGAACCCCATCTATTTGTCACAAAAAAACAATCATGCATTTTGGTCCTTTCAGAGATTAATACAGATTTTCTGGTAATACGACAAAATCTGATGGGTCAAAAATATACATACAGCAACTGTAATATTTGGTTAAAAGTCCTTAGGCCATTTTCATCTCAGTAAAGTGCTGTTGGTAGCCATCTAGAAGCTTCTGACAAACTTCTAGCTGTGTCTTTGACGACTCCTCCTGACAGAATTGGAAGAAGGTAAATTAAATTTGTTGGCTTTCAGAGAAAGACTTGTTTCTTCGTCATAGTCTACAGGTTCTAGATGGGGTTTAAGTCAGGACCTCGGGGGGAAGCAAGCCTAAAACCTTAATTCTATCCTGATTTTACGATACCTTTACCACTTTTGTTGTCTGTTTAGAAAACCCAACTGCATCCGAGACCCAACTTTCTGGTTAATGATTTTACGTCTCTCTGAACAACGTGGAGGTAATCCTCCTTCTTTATTAGACCATTTACTTTGTGTAAAGTACCAGTTCAACTGGCATTTAAACAGCCCCAGAGCAGAATATTACCACTATCATGTTTGACACTAGTCACCTTCTCTTCTCTAAACACTTCTAATTCATTGCAGACCTGGTTTTGGTGATTCTTGGTTGACTTTTGACCATCCTGACCAACTGGCTGTAATTAGCAGGTGATAGTTGTTTTCTTCCTGATAGTGGCAGTAACATAACTGGGCCTAGAATTTTATACTTACAAGCACTTGTTTGCACAGATGACTTTGTGATACGAAGCTGCTTTGAATTGACTCCAAGTGATTTTCCTAAGTTGTTCCAAGTCAATGATTTGCTTTTTCATGTCTTTGCTGAGCTCCTCAGACTTTTCCACTCTGGTGTTTGTGGCTGGGTCTGATGAATGCACCAAATTGGATCTATTTATATTGGCTCCAAGAAGTCAGCAGTAGTCGCCAATAAAAAATGATAATTACTAGCAAACTAAAGGCATTAAAACAAAAATCTTTATCAAGAATGAATGTTAAACTTTCTTTACTCTTTTTTGCCATTTTCCTGCAGGATGAAGTGTACCTACAAAATCCTACACATCAAGGCTAGAGAGACAGGAAAATCTACCTATTTCTTACAAGGTATTCCGTTCTATTAAAAACAGCTTAAACACTAGAGTTAAATCCAGTGATTACGACAGAGTATTTGGTTGGAAAAGCATTCTCTAATATTCTTCTTCAGCTCTCACAGTTGAACTCACTCCCACTCCCAGCAGTAAAATCACAAGTGGTTGGTAAATATCTCCATGTCAGGAGGCTCTGCACTCTACGAGGTAATGTGCTTTGCATTGCAGAGGTATGCTGCTGTACCAATAATAATGATAATAATAATAATCTTTTTTATTTTTTCTCGCATTTTAAAACACTCAAAAACACCCTACAAAATATCAGGTATAATAACACAATAATCAAACAACAGTAAAATCAAAGTGAATATCAAATGAACAGATTACAATTGAAATATAAAAACAGGTATGCTACTCTAAACAAATGTGTTCTGAGTTGTGATTTGAAGTGTGCAGTAGCTGATGGATGTGTAGGGGGAGCAAGGTTATGGAGGGCTTTGAAGATAAGCAGCAGAATCTTATAATGGATCTTTTGTGGAACAGGGAGCCAGCTGAGCTGAATGAGGAGGAGTGTGATGCAGTCTGTGGACTTGGTGGACTTGAAGCGTGTGATGAGCCTGAATGATTTGCTGCTGATGGAGAAGTTAATTGCCAATACCAGAGAGAATGGTGTTGTAGTAATCAATTCAAGAAGTAAACAGGGAGTGAATGCAAACTTCAGTGCTGTGCTGACAGACTAAAGACAAAGGTTAGAAATACTGCAAAGGTGAAAATAATTGAAATGTCTCTTCTACCTGTGACTGACCCATTTAAATCATGATTCATGTTTCCTAATTTTACTTTTAAGGCTATCTTTTACTTCCTGTTCAGTTTAAAAGCCACAAGGCGTCAATTTTCCATTCGCTTCTAAATTTGGAACTCTCGGGCAACAGTCCTCACGTTATTTCCCCTGTCCTGAAGCTAAGAGGGGACCATTGACATGGAAAACCATCATTCCTCTCTCCAGAGGCTGCAGACTACACTTATCTTCCTCTCTGCACACCAACGAACTAACTGCCATCCTACACACACACACACACACACACACACACACACACACACACACACACACACACACACACACACACACACACACACACACACACACACACACACACACACACACACACACACACACACACACACACACACACACACACACACACACACACACACACACACACACACACACACACACACACACACACACACATATATACATAAATCCTGATGCTGATTATTTTCTTTCTTTTCTCTTGAATTCATTTTTTTTAGCTGTGTGAATTTTTCTTGATTCACAGCAAGAAGGTTGTGGTTCGAAAGCTGCTGGTTGCCTGGGGCCATTCTATGTTCAGTTTGCATGTTCTCCCTGTGCCTGTCAGTTTTCTCCAAGTGTGAGTGAGCATCATGGTCTGTCACTTTGTGTTAGTTACCATTGCTGGGTAGTGACCTGTCCAGGGTGTACCCTGTATCTCATCCAATGTCAGTTGGGATTAGTCTGACTCGATGGGTGTAGACTTCTAGTAAAAGCCTGATGTTTTCCCCACACTTTTCACATGACTTTCTCCCCTTCAAATACCTACCTCTTTGCAATGGGAAGCAACAACAATCTCATACCAGCAAACTACATGCTGAAAATTTCAAGCTTTGCTGAAGATTTAGAATGTGGAATAAGGCAATGTTGCCTTCTTTTTAGGTGAATTATTACTTGTTCTACCAAAACAATTCTCCCGTGGCCATTATGCAGGGCCACCATTGCTGCATCCTGGGCCACCCATTGTATTTACAGAATTACTAACAAGCCAGAGTGCTCTTTTCCATATAGCAAAATAATAACGAGATGCAGTCAGATCGTTCTCCACCATTAGAACAGAGCTACTAAACTGTTGATGTGCAGCGTGGGTCAAGAGATACCCATTTTCCATTGGATTTGGGTCACTTTTGACCCATGTCGTGCATCAAAGGATTAAAAAAGGCCTGGTTAAAGGCCCTCTACAGGGTAAAGCAGGTATAGCTAATGAATAGATGGAATATCACATTTAGGGCTAAACAATTTGCCCAAAAAAATCTACTGGAATTATTTTGACAAGTGGTGTGACATAATTCACATTTTCAGTAATGTTTATATTGTCACATTTCTTTTCCACTGAAACAAACATAAAAATCAGAAAGTTATTCCTGCCTGACAAACTTGATTTGCATCTCTGTAGCACCGCAATGCTTAATTTATAATGATATTTTATGGCATAACTGTGGGCTTATTTTCTACAAAAGAACGCTGGCCGGAAGCCATTAACTACAACAAAAATCTCTGTCATGATGGCCCATTCCTAGCTAAACTCCCACGACGATCTCGGCCACAAAAACACCGAAAACCGCCCCGTCCATCCAAAGCATTCAAAATTCAAACCCAACACAATTAAAATAATGATGACAAAAATACTCAGTTAAGAATTTGAACATTAACATCCTCATGGTTCACGGAACTGCCTCCTCAGGTAGCTAAAGTTTTAAATACAGTAAACGAGCTGCAGTTTGCCATCGCATTAAGCAGTAATAGGAGTACACAGGGGGTTGAATATCTTCCTAACATCAGATGCTTGATGGGTGTGAGACAAAGAAGTGTCATCATAGACGACTGACAGGTGCTAATGCAGGCTACACCCACCTACAACAAACACTGGCTGCACCCAACTGGACAAGCGTTTAGCTCCTGGATTTCAAAGAACATGGCAGCTCCTTTAGAAGCCTTTAAAAATGTTTCAAAAATAACTCACCAGAATGTACTTGTGAAAACATTTGAGGCCAGAAATAAGCATTGCAGCTGCACAATCTGTCTCCCTTTGACATCAGCAAACAGTTTAAAAGTGTTCCACAGGCAGCCAGTGGAGATCGGATGACCCTGATTTGCATTAAGTAGCCAAGACCTTAATTTTATGCAAATGAGGTCCTCCTTGTTGTTACCAGAATGGACTGCACGGCTGCTTACATAGACAATAAACGGGAATACTACAGGTAGTCTACAAAACATTATCTGACATGCATGTCCCTTGTCTTCTGCCTTGTTGTTGATATATTCTTAGTCAGAAATCAGTCTGTCAAGTGAGTACACACAAGGAATTTGACGTGGTGTATAGAGAGCAGTACCTAGCAACAACAACAGACAGTAAAAGAATAAATAAACAAATCTAAATCTGAGAATTCTAAATAAGAAACGCTACAAGAATAAGTAGTACTGTGTAAAAGTAAGTGTAAACAAAGTATTGTGTCAAAAAAAATGACAAATTTGCTTAAACTAGGGTAATAAATTAGAGTATTATTTAAATTACACGAGGTTGAATGCTGTATATGTATTGCATATTGCACTGGCAGTAACAATGATTTTCTGGTTTATTCAGTTAAATTAATAACACCAATTAATCAATTAACGACTAATTAATGCTACTCAAGTACTGTAGCTCTTGTGATTAAATATTGCCCCTAGCCAACCTGATATTGATGCTATTCGGATTATTTGACCCTAACTCTAACCACATTACTTTAACTGTTTTTTTTTTTTGTTTGTTTGTTTGGTTTTTTGCTTTGCCATTAACAGTTTGCATGAGTATCAGAAATCTGTAGTGGTGAACAAAAAGCTGATCACTTTTTAATGATACTGAGGTGAAATTATCCTCCAACAAATCTTGTGTCATTTAGACTCCCCCATGGCGTCAATTAAATATTTCCTATCAGCAGTGTAATTGCCTAGAAACTTCTCCACATTGGTCGGGTTTAGCAGTAAACAGCACACAGAGCCAGATAGCAGCCGGAGCTCACCTAATATAACGGCACATAAATCACACCGTCCTGTCCGCAGCAGCCGCCAGCAGATGCCAGACCGGACACAATGTAGCCTTTGACGGGAGGGCAGCGCCGCGGGAACGGGCTGTTCCTCACCCCGGGTTCATTAAAGCCTCACTGTTAGCCGAATTTCGGCGAAAAACTACGAGGAGTAGCGAAAGAAAACCAACGAGCCTCCGCTAACTCGGTGCTTTTATCAATATAAGCTGTCAGCGTGCCGAGCATTACCCAGGTATCAAAGTAGTCCTCAGCGCTGGAGCGAAGAAGGCGTATGCGAAGCTCTTAATGCTACCCAGAGATGAAATGTCAACATTTGTCGGTGATAAAAACAACACAGATGTGTCAAAAACAACACCCTCTCACCTCCTTTTGTGCCTCCAGCTCCCAGTGCCGCGTCAACTGACTTGCCTCCGCTGCGAACCGCTTTCTTTCTTTTTTTTTTCTCGGAGATGGAGCGAGAACACGCGAAACATCGCGAGAGTTTGCGGCTGAGGGCTCAGCAGTGCGAGCTGGTGAAGGGAAAAAATTCACTTTTCTGGCTCAGCTTCAGCATGACATGTCTCTGCTGTGGGATGATTTATGTAGACAGCCTCCGCCCCCTCCCTCCCACAGGAGCGGAGTGCTCAGAATAACCTATTGTACCTGCAATATCAATGTGACCCTCACGGAAAAAAACATGATCATAAGGATTTGTGGCTGTGGGTATCTGAGACTGTTTTTGTTGCCTGGGCTTGATGCGATTAAAATCCTGTCATTTCTGAACTCTTTTTCATCCTGTGTCATCAAACGCAGCAAGGAGCCCCTACAGAGCAGCTGATTCACTACACACACACACACACACACACACACACACACACACACACACACACAAGCCAACAACTGTTTTCAATCAGCATCACATAGCGCGCCCTCATTCTTGGTTTTACCTCTCAGTGCCGCATTATTTGAATTTGCTTTATATAACTTCATACTCTGACTGTCAATGTCCTTTGAACACACTTACACACACTCATGCACGCACACATATTCGTAGAAATGAGATTACTTGTAATGTCCCTGCTAAGAAGCGAGAGTCATGGATTATGAAAACTTGGGCACACGTTTATCCTGATATTGAAATGTTGTGTGTATGTTACATTACATGATGTGCTTCCATTTTCTATCCATATTTTGTAATGCTCATGACTTTACATAATACAAAACTGGAACAAAGAATAAGGAAAACGAGTTTCTTATTTGCAGCGTGTGACTGATATGAGTATTATTGGAGCATATTGCAGTGTGTGCTTGTGCCCTTTTGCTCTGATGAGAAGATTATCTAGCACCCATATGAACGAGGTTACTCTAAATCCCCTTCTGGCCAGGCCATTTTTGTCACAGACTTAGCCTTCATTTGACCATTGAAAAAATAGTGTCAAAACACTGATTTGCAAGCTGTAGAAAACATCATCTGAGGTTCACTCAGCTGCAGATTAGTAGAGAAGGGAGGTGTAGGAGTATGGGACTCAGGATTTTACTTAGCAAGGTTATCAAGTTAATTGACAGGAGAGTTTTCATGTCATTCAGCATTCATCCAGTATGTCTGAAAGTTAGGTTACCATCCAGTCAACATAATGACATCATTTATCAACCTGAAACTGCAAGCGCAGAAAGATCTTGAATTTTCCGGTGGTCTTTTAACTAATCATGTGTCAGGTGCGGTTTGCTCGGAAAATTTGCCAAATCTAAACTTTTAAAATCACTGAACTCTGCAATTCAAAGCCATGTTTTTCCTGAAAACTATATTTGCTTTGCTGATTGGTCCCTTTGAATATTAGATGACTGATCATTGGCCTGCATGATTATGAAAACCAACAGTTAGTCTTTATCTGTATTATTATGGATTTAACCAATCCCTGACCAAATAAATACATTTAAAATGTTCTACTTTTACTCTGATGCAGCCAGCTCTCTATCTGTAGCCATTCCTTCATCCTCAGTTGTATATCCCCTATTTCTTTCCTTGACTCCTCTCCTTGAAGGCTTTCCTTAGGTCTTAGTTCTTCTCACCAGAAGTGCAAGTGGAGGAGGTGAGGTGGGTGGACTGACTTCGGAGCCATTGTTTTATAGCAGTGTTCATTACATATGACGTATAGCACAACTGTATCACCTTTGTTTTTTAGAACCTACCACTGTTTTTCTCCTGTAAGCCTCCCTGGTTCTCGATCATCTGTCCTCAAAGTGCATTTTAGAAAATGAGACATCCTTTGAAATGGTACAACAAGATTGATTTCTGGGTCAGACAGGAGGACATATGATTTATTTGAATGTATTCTAATGTATAATGTAAATAACCAAAAGGTATTTCATCAGTTTTGTATCAGAATTGGTGTTATTCAAAATTGTCAACATTTACATATCTAAATATCTTTATGTATCATATATACACCAAACAGGCACAACATTATGACCACCTGCGTAATATTGTATTGGTCCCCCTTTTGCTGCCAAAACGTCTAAGTATGGACTACACATCTGAAGGTGGGCTATGCTATCTGGCACCAAGATCCAGATCCTTTAAGTCCTGTAAGTTGCCAAGTGGGGCCTCCATGGATCAGACTTGTTTGTCCATCACATCCTACAGATGCTGGATTGGATTGAGATCTGGGGAATTTTGAAGCCAAGGCAACACCTCAAACTGGTTGTTGTGCTCCTCAAACCATCCTTACACTTGCCTATTTTTCCTGCTTCTAATACACCAGCTTTCAGAACAAAATGTTCACCTGCTGCCTAATATAGTCATCCCACTAACAGGTGCCATGATGAAGCGATGATCAGTGTTATTCACTTCACATGTCAGTGTGTAATGGATAGTTGCCACCCATGGACTGCCTGTGTTACCACCTCAGTGTGACAAAGCTGACATTAACCACTAGAGGGCATTATAATCTAGGTTAAGTAGGATTGTACTGTAATTTAAAAATACACCTCTGCAAACACTTCCTTAAATGTTTAACTTTTAAGCAAAGAAAGCATAACTTTTATCCTTTCCATTTGTTTATTTTTATAAATCAAGGATGCACATTTACAAAATACATAATGCATTTATTTAAAGAATTTCTGTGTCCACATGTGAATTCTAAGTCTGAGCATAAATATAAGAGCAAGAAAGCATGATGTACACAATGTATGATGTGTTTTGTGGTTTTTTTGTACTTAGCTACACATGTATGTTCATGTACTAACTATTGTCTACATCTGTGTCTACAGGAGTTCTTGTTCCACCCATACAGTCTTCCTCTGCTCCTCCAGTATTCGGTCTTTGATGACCTTGATGAGGTCGTCCGTCCCTGCCCAGGCCTCAGGCTCCAGGGTGGCGTAGAGGCAGGGGATGCCCTCCAGCTCCTTCTCTTTTGCCCGGCACAGCTTCACAAACTCCTCATCAGACTCCGTACGCAGAGAAAACTTTCTGTGTGGACACAAAGCAGGAAGGAAGCAGCACTGCAGCGGTGAGTGTTGTAATGTTTGGACGACAGTATCTCTGATGTGATCCTGAAAACACCCTGCAGCAGCGGTCTGCTTGCTTTAGTGTAACTCTGGCAATAATGGGTTCACAAAGTGGATGAGTAGAGCGCAATCCATCATGAGCTACATAAAGCATCAGGGTTTGTCAACTCTCCACTTACACCAGCAAGCACAGTGATCATACAAAGGGAAACAATGGAGTGTTATATTACCAACAACAGGCCAGACTGAAAATGCTGCCAGAGAACAGCAAGTGTAGTTTGATCAACTGTTGAGCAATTCTTATCTTTGTGAACAAGAAAAGCTCTAGTTCATCTGTCCTTATCACTGCTGCAAGTTTAACATCAAACTACAGTGCTTTAATTGGCTCAATCTCATTTCCTGCCTGGAGTCAAAATATACTATCATGCAAAAGCATGCAAGGACTGACATGTATTTGAATTTGTAAAATAATAAATTTTTCCTTACAGCTGTGTCGTATGACTAATAGAGTAAATTGTTGGATGGAGTGACATTTATTAGGCCTACCGTAGCTTCTTGACATTTTTCTCACAGATCTTGACGTAGATGATAATCGGGTAGATTTCTCTCCGCAGGAGGTCCTTGACGCAGCTCAGCTCAGCCTCCAGCAGGCAGTGTTTGCCCTGGTGGGAAAAAAAAAACTGCCTTTACAATCAAATACAGATCTACACTTTGCATTCTAAGTTAAACACATTAATGGCACACACACAACAGCTCACATATGTAAAGTACAAAAAGAATACAAATGCATCTGATGATCAGACAGACCTAAGAAAACTGTCAATAAAAGGTCTGATGCATGTTTCACCTTGAACAAACCAAAGTGTTTTCGCTTTCTAGTTTTAGTGCCGGTCATATAACGAAGACTGATAATGAAGCATTTTCTCCTGGTCTTACTGAGAAAAAAAGGCCATTAAAAATGATCAATAATTAGTAATATTGACTGCACTTTTTAAAACATTGTGATGCATTTTCATCTATGCCATCCAACCATATGATCCGACTGAAGAGGACATAACTACACTCTTCACGTGTTGCACAAACCACAGCTTTTTCTTTTCTGCTGGTCAGAAATGTACAATCATTAAACACATGTTGCATGAATGTATGACAGTTCAGCTAAAACCAAATCAAAAGGGTGAATAGGATGACACAAAGGTTCAAGACTAAAGGAATAGTTGGACACAATAAAAACATATCTACTTACTCTCTTGGCAAGAGGTAGATGAGATTCATACCATTTTCTCTGCAGTTACCAGCCAACTATATTACCAAGAAACATCTAGAAATCCTTAATCCGGAGTGCCTAACTAGAAGATTTTTTGTTTGTTTGTTTCTTATAGGAAATTTCACTTCTCATCTAAGAGGCCTCACCATGTCTAAATGACTCGTGGGGAGTTTATTTTCATGCACAAATCAAACAGCTCATGGCCTATTCATGAACCGAGACTCCCATAACTCAAAGTGTGAATGGTTGTGAATCTGTCTGGGGAGAGATCTCAGGTCTGTGCTAAGAATACCTGATGAGCAGGGCTGTAGTCCCTGCTCTGTTTAAAGATGACTTCCTTTGCACCACTTGTCAGTTGCTTATTATGTAGCACGGAGACCCATCCCCAAGCAGTTTCATCAGAACTGCCACATTAAACCATCCCTCCCCATGCAGTTTCACATTCACATTTTGAGTCGTGTATTTTAGCTGTGAAAATAAAGACCAGGGACTCCCCCACTAGTCTGCTACACTCTTAGATGAGAGGCAGAAACGTCTTCAAGAACCAAAACAGAAGTTGATTCACCTTCTATAGGTTTGAAAGACTTGGATAACTGAGACAGACATGTTACTAGCTTTGACACTTTTGCACAGAGTAGACAAACAAGACATAATCTGACAGTTAGTGAGCTTCATGATGATGTTATGTGGATTTTGTTGCATTTAATCAAAGTCAGACATCAACCTCCTGAATGAACTCCCAGAAAATATCAAACCTACCTTGGCAGCAACGGCCTCTATGTTTTCTCGGGTGATACATTCGATTGTTGTGTGTTTCTCCTTGTAGTGAATGAAGGGCTCCACATTCTGTTTGAGATTAAACTCCTCTTTGGACAGGATATCTGCATACCAGATTGAATGGGAAATGGGAAATTATGTAAATTCTTAATTCTTATGTCAACTTACTACAGCACATTTACCACAAGGAACAGAAACTTTTGAGGTCTTTGCCCTGGGGAATCTCCACCTAATCAATCTGTTGGCTTAGCAGATGTTAAGTTCTTTACACCAGCAGTTTTTCCTCACCCCTCTCCACTGGGAGCAGTTGGTTTGTCATGGGACTGGGGTGATAATTCTCTCAGGGCTCGATGAGCTTTGCAACATTTTCCCATTACAGTGAGGCAACTGATTTCAATGTAGTATCTAAAATATCAGTCAGTGTCCTTCTCTGCATGATCATGCATTGTCATCCTAATTATCAACTAGGCCATCTTTTATCCTGGTTCTATCCTGTCTCTCTGGTTCCAGTCCTCAACATTTACACCTCAGTGCAATACAATACCTGACCTGAATCCTAGTAGTAGAAAAGTAGCTTCTTTTTCTCACACCTTCTCCAACTTAACTTCTTGTTATCTATCTCCTCTAGCTCGATACACAATAGGTGAATACTTTCCCCATCACACATTGTACTGACCTGGTTTACAGATAGTAAAGTCCATGGCTGCACCCATATTAAGTATTTTCTGGATAATGGTTTTGGCCAGAGCAGTGGGACTGAACAAGACTGGTCTTCTTCTTTGGGTCCGCTGAGGGGTGACAAGACTGTAGGGAATCAGGTTCAAACTCCTGCTCAGTTCACTGTCTGGGTCGGCAGCATCTGTTTACAGGCATGGAACACATACAAAGAGAGGTACACACAATTATATACCCACCATCAGAAACAGGAGTAGCTTAATGGCTCATGAGGCAGATTACAAACAAAATCACCAATTTAAATCAACTGGTCAAGATAAACGTACATGTACAGTCAGGAGGGGATCCGTCTCCTAAATATGGACTTACACATTAAACCATTGAATATGTAGCACATATAGAATCAGATTGCATTATGTATTGGTTTGTTTGAGGATTATATATACCGGGGGGAAAATAAAACAAACAAAAAAAAGCAATGGTTTTCAAAAAATACATTGAAATGAACAGGAATTACGTAGCTAACCTTTACTGCCGTACACCTACAGTCTTATAATTTTCTTCTTTTTATCACTTTTTTCGACACTTCTTGGAGAGACGAACTGAACCTGCTTTAGATAATTTAACAAACCCAAATTGTTTCTTGGTTTTATCTCCACAGCAACGCTTTGAACTCACCCTCTGGTCTAAGCATGTCAAAGCCTTGTCTCGGTAGTGTTGTGCTGCCTGAGTTGACGATCCTCACTCGTTCGTTGCTGTTCATTCGCTTGTACTTGATATCCACCCTGCTGACAAACTAGAAATCATACCAGACAGGGCAAATATTATTGAAGGCATCTTAGATATGGGACGTTGTTTAAAGGTGTGCAAATATTTTTGAAAAACATCTGCTTTCTAAAACAACATTGATAATAATTACAGTAGTTTTTATATATTTTGTAATATTGTTACCTGTAGGCTGTAACATTAGTTTGCCACTGCACCTGGAAGTTTTGCTTTGAAGCTCATTACCTGCAGTATCTGAGCGAGGAAGATGCTGGCTCTAGACAAGCGTGGGCTAGCTTTAGGATCAGGAGACGGGCTAACTTCTTCTGTCTGTAAAACGTTCCAGACAGACACATACATAATAAAACACTTTTAGTTCCTACTGAGACACACAACAAGGTCAATCCATGCCATGTGAGATTGCAGTGTTGTTCTGTTGTCTCAGATTTACTTCATAGTTTATTTATTTATTATTTGGGACCCAAAATATGTCTTCCGACCTGGGATTTTTTGGATTTCCCTCCGTCAAAAAATGTCCTACCTGGGAAGCCATTTTAATGGCACAATAGCCCCAGAAACATAACTTCTAAAGCCAAGTCTGCATTGTTTTGTGTTTTTTTTTTTTTTGTTTGTTTTGTTTTTTTACTGCATTTAGTAGAGCATTCATATCATGTTTCACTTGTCTTCTTGTTTTTGTACTTAGCATGATGTGTTTTCAGACGTGTTTTTATTTTTTATTTTTTTTTCCATCTTCAAAGGCCAATAATGAAATAGAATAAACTCTTTACTGTCATGACATATAAAAAATACAACAAAACTTTGTCAGGCAGTTTTTCCTGGGAAGCATACAAAGTCCAAGTAGCATAAACTATAAATAACAAAGTGATTCTATATACTAATAAAAATAGAACTATTATAAAATTAAGCACTATAAATGCAGAAACTGAATAACTAAACTTTAAAGTGCAGCAGTCCAGCCAAGCAGCATGTTCTTATTATTGCACCGACGTGTTTAGCATAAAGGATAATTGCACTTAGGGGAAGTTACTTTTAAGTTGACTTGTCAAGGGGAAGGGTGGAGAACAGTGAGTGACCTGGGTGTGATGAGTCCTTCATGATGCTCTCAGATATTCTGTGAAGATAGCTTGAGTGGATGTTTCATAAGTTTGGGAGTGGAGCTCCGACAATCCACTTAGTCATCTTGATCTGCAGAAGATCTTTTAACTCTGCTGCAGTGCAACCAGATTATCAGACTGTAAGAAGAGGCAGTGTTGGGCTTCCTTAATGAATTTGAGAGTTGTTTAGGTTCCAGCTCAGGTCTTCCATTACGTCCACATCAAGATATTTACTGGCGCTGGAAAAGGTGTTGTTTCCCAGCCTTGATCCACAGACTGAGGGTGGTTCCTAACTGCAGTGTCTGCAGTATACTGACTAGATTTTCTGGGGTGATTAAGCTAAAAGCTAAGCTAAAGTCAACAACTAGGATTTTGTTGTAGATGTTTGGGTTTTCCAGATGAATGAGAACTGGGTGGAATGTTATTAAAATGGCAGTTTCGGGATCTTTCCCCTGCAGATCTTGATGCATTTCATGATTGCCGATGTGAGAACAACTGGCTGATAATCATTTAGACTTGTAAATGTAGTGGTTTTGGGTAGATTTCAGACAGGGAGACACTATGGCTAGCTGTAAAGTGAATAGCTAACAGGTGCCTCCAGTGCAAGACTTGGATGAAATATTCATCTGCGGCAAATTTTTTATATCTGTGTCTTTTCTGTAAATATTGAACCCTTAACCCTTTAATGCTCAAGAGATACCCACTTTCCATCGAATACTAGTCACTTTTGACCCATGTTGTGCATCAAAGGGCTAAAATGGCTTCCCAGATTTGATTTATTGGAAAGAGAAAACACAAAAAAACTACAGATCTGAAAACACATAAAAAATTCTGAATATTTATTCAAAATCTTTTTTAGAACTTAGTATGGGGTCCCAGACAACAAATAAGTAAATCTTGAACAAAACCTGACATGGTGCAACAACATATTTCATAAATTCAGTCTGAACTGACACAGGCTGACCCAACATTACACTCTTCTGAACAAAATGTAGTAGATTCACATGGGCTGGAAGAAATTTACTTTACTGAATTAAAAGACAATATAATGACAAAGAAGACTGAAATTGGAAATGCATTAATGAAAAGTAGTCGTATACTGCAAATTGCTAATAATTTTCCCTGTCTCAGCGTGTCCAAGAAGGACTTATTAACACAAGACATGCTCCCTCATTCACATCACATCTTGCCAACCACCAACTCACCTCAATCTGGAGAGCTGTTTATTGCATTTTTGCTTTACTCAAAGGGGACTGTGTTTTCTTACTCTTCAGTTAAAAAATAGAAAGAGGAAGTACTTCAGGAAGCTTCTTACCCTGCTGTTACGGAACATTTCGTTTTCTTCTTTCCCCCCTCGATACACTAACTTCTGAATCTTTACCAGGAGCAGCTGCTGGGCTCTACAATCACACATTTACAAACAGACACACACACACACACACACACATTCTCATAAAATTCTCAAGTATGTCATTTGGCCACAATCACAAAAAGTAAAAACAACATGCATCATCATCTAAGAACCTGTCCTCCCACAAGCTGCTTCCTGTGCTGCTTCATGACAACAACAGATTGTGGAAACCAAGTGTGAAAATGTGCAGGGGTGACTGTGTGTGCTGCTGGATATTGCTGCTTCCTCCGTAGGATGCATTAAGCTCAGTAGAAAATAGGAGAATAGATGCATGCCACTCAAATGCACATATGCTTTAAGGATCAAATATTTTTTAATTGGCCCTTTTTAATGAAGTCATGCAAGTACTGCACAGATCATTAAATCTACCATGCTTTTAAAACCTCTGGTTTAAGCCCTGATTCAGCATCTGCAGCTCTAAATATAAATTGCTGGTGACACCATTTTCAGGAAGAGGGTTGCAGGCACACTTCTCTCTCCATGTACAGTGTTTAGTGAGTGGCAAAAAGCAGCCCAAAGGAGTAGGAGGAGCCACCCAGAGGTGACGCTTATCCTGTTGTGAGTTTACAACAAGCAGCGAGCCTGAACTGATTAGAAACACACTTTCTGAATTATGAAGAATGGAAATAAATGGAGGGTCTATTCTGTTATTTTGTGACCCTCTATACCTGAAGAGGTGTCAAACACATTTCAGTTCAGGGGCCACATTCAGCCCAATTTGATCTCAAGTAGGCCAGACCAGTAAAATCACAGCGTAATAGCCTATAAATAACCACAACTCTCATTTTTTCCCTTTGTTATAGTGCAGAAAAGTACATTCTGAAAATGTTCATATTTAATGAATTCTCTTTTTAGAAAAAAATGTGAACAGGCTGAAATTTCTTAAGAAAAATAAGTGCAATGTCAACAATATTGTGCTTCAGTTTATCTTTATACATTACAACTTACAGATCACAGAGTATCTAGAAAGGCACAAAACATTTAGTCTCAGGTATCTGGAACTCGACAAGATATTGTTTTACTTTATGATCAAAACAACTTGTCAAGACCTTGAAATAATTTTCAATTTGCATTCATTTAACATTTGTGTAGTAACACTGACCACCTGAACTGACACAACACAAACTAAATGAGAGCTATTAAGGAAGAAGGTAAAGTTATCCTTGTAAATGTATAAAATGAATACATAAAAAAATACATAAAAGTTGTGGCAGTGCAGTGGACAAATTTAAAATGGCAGATACTTTTACTGAAAAATTGCAGTTAATGTCTTCTCTGTAATTTTTACACTTTCCAAAGTCATCCCATGGGTCTGATTGGACCCTCTAGGCGAGCCGGGTTCGGTCCTCGGACCATATGTTTGACACCCCTTTTCTAAACACACTGGGGACATGTAAGCATGCTTAAAAAATAAACAATAAAAACTGGATTTTGCATGATTTGGCCCCTTTAAATGTGCAAACAACAAGTTGTATCAAGCTCTCCTCTGCGATGTCTTGGTTTCAAAAGAATTGCTTCGTACCGTGAGTAGCTGGGTAGAGTGCCGCGGTCTGCCTGGTCATTGCCAGTGTAGGGATCCACACGGGCGCACAGCCACTCGCAGCGGCCCTGGTGCCTGGTGTCCAGAACATGCACCACCTCGTCACAGCGCACAGACAAGGAGCAGCTGTCTGACTGTTCAGAGATATTGAGGTTGACGCGTATGTGGAATGAGTCACCAGAAGCTAACGTGCCATCCGCTAGAGCCCTCTGGAGACCAAGAAAAGCTGGAGAGGACACATATGTTTGAATTCATACGTGGAGAATCGATATGTTGAACCAACAGAACAGTAAAAACACCACTTACAGTCAAAGTTGGCTCGATAATGCAGTGTGACTGGTCCAGAGCAGCGCTGCAGTGACCAGTGGGCTTCCTCCTGAGTGCTGGTATCCAGTGAAATGCTTTGGTTTTCCCCACGTATGCACCCCTCAAGCTGGTGGGCCAATCACAGCACAAAACAGGCGATTGTTGTCAATTATATTCCTTTTAGAAATTCTGTCACAGGACATGGTAACAACAAAAACAAATAGGCATCCAAAAAAGTGAATGGTTGCATGAGTATTTTTATAGGTTTTAGTATCTGGATCTACAAATCTATAATTTCATTTAGCAGACGCTTTTATCCAAAGCGGCGTACATCTGAGAGTAGATCCCACACAAGCAAGGATCTAGTCAGGAGAAAACAACCTGGATAAGAGTCATAAAACAAATTCAAGTGTGATAATAAGACCGTGGTGCTTATAGGCAGTGTGGATGTAATAGGATTTTATTTTTTTTTGCAATCTGTCAAGTGCAAAGGTGTTCAGTGAAGCGCTTTAGTCTTTTCTTAAAGGCTGAGATGGACTCTCCAGACCGAACAGAGTTTGGTAACTCTTCCACCTCCGGGGAACCACAGAGGAGAAGACTCTAGCTATTGACTGGCCCTGCTGTGGTGGTTGTGTCAGGTACATTTTTGTTGGTTGTTTTCATTGTAGTTTTGAATGCAAGTGTCAGAGTTTTGAATTTCATGTGGGCAGCAACTGGAAGCCAGTAAGGTGATCTGAACAGCGGGGTGATGTGCTGTTGTTAGCAGGTTGAAAACCACATGTGCTGCTGCATTCTGGATCATTTGAATTATATGCTAAAGCTTGCGTGCCTTCCTTGAATGTAAGGCGATGTACACACTGGATGACTCTGGTTTATTAGGCTCTTCTTGGCTTGGGTCCTACTTATTTATGCACTTTTCTTCAGAAAACTGGAAGCCGTGATGCCCTACGATCACATGACATTTTGTCTCTCTCTGCTCCTCGTGTTCGAACTGAAACAGGAAAAAAAAAGCTTTCAGTTACCCTGCCCCCTCTGCTTGGAATGCCCTCCAATCTGAACTGAAATTGTCAGAATTTGTTTCATTGGAAGCCTTTCGCTCCATCTTAAGAAATCGACAACGGAAATCCTTTGAACAGTGCCTGTGTTCTTAAATTGCTGCTGTAAAAATAACTCCTGTACTTTATGTATCAAATTGCTTGTACTTAATATTTTAATGTTTGTTGTTATCTGTCTGCTTTTGTCTACTATGACGTTTGCTTCTGCCTCTCTTGGCCAGGTCATCCTTGTGAAAGAGGTCTTGATCTCAGTGGGTCTTTTATCTGATTAAATAAAGGCTAAATAAAAAACAAAAAATCACCTGCAGAGGTTTGACCGTGCACAAAGGGAGTCCTGCCAGTAAGGAAGTAGTCGATGTGTGATATAACGAGAGCCTGTACCAGGAGCTGTGCTGCATGTTCAGATAAGAAGGGTCTGATCTTCTTGATGTTGTACATGGCGAATTGCTGCAACTGTGCAGCAGAGGTCACATGATTTGTTAGTCACTCTTTCATAGAGCTCCATACATGCTCTCAGCTGCCACTAGTTCCTTTGCATTTGTACAGCCAGTGGTTTTAACTCACCTTACAGCCTGAAGGAGCCTGTGGTTTAACAAATGGAGTAAGCTAACTGGGGTTGCCAGTGGCTTGGTGGTTAGCACTTTCGCCTTGCAGCTAGAAGATCCCTGGTTTGCGTCCCGGCTTTCCTGGGATCTTTCTGCATGGAGTTCTACCTGTCTACCTATCTTCTACCTGTGCATGCGTGGGTTTTCTCTGGGTACTCCAGCTTCCTCCCACAGTCCAAAAATATGCTGAGGTTAATTGATGATTCTAAATTGTCTTTTGATGTGAATGCGAGTGTGACTGTTTGTCTCTATATGTGGCCCTGCGACAGACTGGTGACCTGTCCAGGGTGTAACCTGCCTTCGCCCCAAGTCACCTGGGATAGACTCCAGCCCCCCCACGACCCTACTGAGGATCAAGGGGTGTATAGATAAAGGATGGATGGAGTAAGTTAACTACATACCAACAGGAGGCGGTGGCCCTCTCGTAGCCCTGCCTTCTCAGCGGCAGAGCCCGGCTGCACAGACGAGACGAAAATCCCTCTGTCATTGCCGCCAACAAGTGTGATGTCCTTCAGCAGGTTGTCGCCTAACAACGAAAGCTCCTGCACCGGCTTCAGGGAGGAGCTGATTCTAGAGAAGGAGGACAGAGACGGACGAAATGGCCTGCACACACACACACACACACACACACACATGCAAACACAAATTCCCATCCAGACAGACACATATCCAGACACAAGAGTAACAAACGAGAGTGGAATCAGTTCATAAGCAAAGTTAAATTTCAGTTATTCCCATGTATGTGAGTGCACGAGTGGCTGTAAAGCACCTCTCCAGTGAAAGTTTCCTGAAGATATTGTTGACCTGCTCTAGGTCGTAAGTGTCCATCCCTTCTGACTGATGGGAGGAAGAGGATGAGTGGACAGAAGGTGGACCCCGCTGCACTTCATCCTCTAAGAAAAAAAAACACACAGAATTAGATGATTGGAAAGCTCTAAAAAAAAAAAAAAGAAGATAAATACAGTCATTCAGGTATAAAATATCACTAGTGAGGACAAAGTTTAAAAGTACATTACCCAGATCCATTTCCATGTTGTCACTATCAAAGTCTGAGAGGCTAAAATAGACAACACATTAGATTATTTTGAAGCCACTCATAGCATGATGCAAAGCAGCCTAAATTAAGTAAAAAAAAAATGACATGAGTGTGACATCCTTTATTATGATCTGCATAACATGTATTAAGTACTTGCGGGGCTGGAAATCATGTTCCTTCTCCCTCTCTCTGCGGTACAGCGATGCCTTCTCAGGTGGCTCAGCGACCATCGACACTATGCTGTCGTTACGGTAACGTACCTGGAGATTTTATAAATGAAGAAGGTCGAAGTTGTCATTACAAGACTTTGCAATTTAAATCAATCAAAGTTAGTCACTTTAATACTGTCCGAACAGGCTGGGGATAAAATATATTTTCACCAAACACATGATTAATACACAAATAACACAGGCTCACCAAAATTGGCCTACTCGACTGGTCTCCATTTGGGAACGGGAGTGGAGAGGTGCATGGGGAAGGTGAGAACGGGAGAGCTGAAGAGGTAGGATAAGTGGGAGACATCGGAATGCTGGGGGAGGGAGGGAGTGAGTTGCTTTTGTATTGCAAGTTTGGCATCTGAATCTCCAGAAAATCTCCTCTGGTAACTGGGGCTGAAGCTGGAAGTGGTGACAAATGATGGGAAGATGCACAAATGGAATACTGTTGTTGTGATGAAACAAACTGCACAAAATAACTAAAAGACAGTGTTACCTGTTGGTTGACTTGCCACTGAGTTGGATTGAAGGTCTTTGGGTACACCGACTGGAGACTTTACTCTGTTCTAAAGTTCAAAACATAAACAAGAACATTTTGCTTACGGCATTCTCTTGACAATGACTAATAACTGTAAAAGACAAACCTGTGTTTATCAAACAACTCAAACTGAAAGCATGGAATCTGTCAGCTAAAAGTACTTTCATTATTTAGAATAAAGCACTTACAGCTTATCATTTGCGTTGTCCTGTTATTTTTAATCCAGTTATATATTATTAAAAAAGTACTATATATCAGACATCAGTAGGTAAGAAGGAAATTTGCGGAAAAACATTTCAAAAATATATTTTTCAAAAGCAGTTGGAGGGTAGATATTTGTCTTTAATTTGCAGGTCCTGTTCAGACTACACAGTGCAGAACAGAAGTAAATACACCTCTGTGCAATATCACTTTCTACAGAAAATTGTGCAACGTTGATGTTCTCCACGGGAGGAGGATTGAGTATGTCATTGAAAATAAAGGTGGATATTTGAGTATTAAATATTAAAAGATTTGACCCTCACTAGTGAAAGGTGTACTGTATTTTGTTGCATTGAGTTCTTACTGTGGGGCCCATATTTTCATTAGAGGAAATGTAGGAAGTAAGTGCAATTACTGTAAGGTGATATAATTGTGAATAAGTTGACATTGCCTCACAATGTCTGTAAAGCAAAGAAATACGAGTAATGAAGAACTGACCCCAGCTTTTAGATTAGGTCGGCGTTTGAGGCGGGATTTCTCAGATAAGAACTTTTCCTCGGGTGACTCATCGCTAGACCATTCTGATTGACCCTGCACAGGTTTAAACTCCCCCACCTGAGAGATGATGGTTGGAGGTAGACCCCTTGGTAGACTCTGCAAAAAAAAACAGGATAAAAAAACTGAGGAATATTTCATGAAACATTAGCAAATTTTCAAAATCAAACATTCATGCCAATAATGAAGCAGGAGCAGAGATTTTAAAGAGCATGTGTTGTCTTTCACTCTACTGTATCTGACCGATTCCTGGACAATGTCTTTGGACAGCCGTCTGAGGCGACACTCCAGGGTGACGAGCCTGGCTTCTTTGCGTACAATCTCAATATTGAGTTCATCACTCCTCTCCTCCAGCTCTCTAATCTGCTTGCGATATTTGTCTTTGTCAATGAGACTCTGAGAAAACTGGTGCTGGGCGTCGTCCCTGGCTCGAAACGCCTTCAACAGAAGAGAAGATGTCAGTAATATGTGGAAGCAGATCATTTATCATAACATACACACAACATTTCTATATCAAGATAAACATGTGCCCACTTTTTCATGATCCATGACTCAAACTACACCGATCAGGCAAAACATTCTGACCACCTGTCTAATATTGTGTTGGCCCCCCTGATGCTGTCAGAAATGCTCTGAACCACTGGACATGGACAAGAGGACTTCTCAGGGTGTCCTATGGGTTCTGGCACCAGAATGTTGGCAGTGGATCCTTTGGGTACTTTGGGTTCCACTGCATCCTGTTGATGCTTGATCAGAATTGGATCTTGGAAGTTTGGAGGTCAAATCAACATACTGTTCCTCAAGATGTTCCTGATTGTTTGATGTTTTGGCGATGTGGAGGGGTGCATTTTCCTGCGGGGGTAGGCCAGTGACATTTGGGATTTCCATTTGCATGAAGGAGTGGGCTTGTTCTGGGACAACGTTTATTTTGATGTCTAAGTTTCATCAGCACGGATGCCAAAATCCAACGTTTTCCAGGAGAACACCACATATACCAAGATGTTATTCACTTCACCTGTCAGTGGTTTTAATGTTGTGGCTGAACGGTGTATGTGATGCTGATTGAACACAGCTGCTAGCCTGTGTGCATGTGTGTGCGCACGTGTGTGTGTGTGTGTGTGTGTGTGTGTGTGTGTGTGTGTGTGTGTGTGTGTGTGCGTGTGTGTGTGCGCGTTGTCACCTGGTCCCTCTCCTTCTCCACCTCTTCCAGCTGGATGCTGATGGTGTCCATGCGATTCCGATACATCTCACAGTCCTTCTGCAGTGTGGAGCACCTCAGTTCTAGATCCTCCTTCTCCTCCAGATACTGCGCACACACACAGTTATTAAAGGTTCATTAAAGTTCACCAGACAAAAACAGACAAATACAGGAACAGAAACAGGCTTTGGACTCTCTGCTCATGGGTTTGGCTCTGTAGGTTTTGTTACTGCCAACCTTTCATTGCTTCCAGCCCCACTCTGCTTCACATTCATACAGTCAAAGAAGGATTCAAACCAGCAGCCATGTAGTAACAACACCACTTGTCTAACTCCCTCTAAAGTGAATGTAAACTTCTTTGTGTTTTTTGTGTGTTTATGTGTGTAGCTGTAACCTTATCTCGTAGTTCCTCTGCCTGTCTGACTTCTTCATGCAGGTTGTAGAGGCGGTTGACCAGATCCTGTCTATCTTCTAGTGCTTCCTGTCTGTCATGCTCCAAAATGTCAAGGATGGCCTTGTCTGATTCAGGTAAGGGGCCAGGCTGGGAAGGAAACACACACACAGTTAGGTATGAAACTTTATCACAGGCAGTTAGACAGGACGACCTAAACATTTTCCTTCTTGCTGTATTAACAACAAATGTTTTTAGATGGTGGCCCAGACGATGAAAAATCCACAAACTCTGCAGCTGCCGTCATTCCTTGGCTAACGTTTCATTGTGTTTTCAATTGAATAGGGCTGCACATTATATCGTTTCGGCATTGGCATTGTGACAGGAACCAATGTACAGTTAAATTGCTCCCATTTTGCATCTTCCCATCATGTGGCATTGAGCACTTTTACAGTATTTGAGAACTGGTGTGCTCCATCTGCAGTTAGTGAGCAGGGTTGGGTCAAGAGAGAAGCAGGGACTTCATAGATCTGCACCTATTAGAGGGAGCAACTAAGCCATTTTAAGGCTGGAAGGAATTGTTTTCCTGGAAAAAAAATTAAGATATATGCATTTGCTAAACAGAGATGATTAATCAGGGGTTTATTCAATGACTGGAGAGACTTTATTAAGAAAAAGTGAAATTACAAGGAGCGGTATTAACATTGTGCGTAAGGTCACAACTGCAGTAACAGTGTAGTAGGAAAAGTGGAAAGCTTCTTTAATCAGTTGTCTGAAAGGACATTCTGTTCTGCCACTGAGTGTGAAACCACAGAATCACAACTTTAGTATCAGTGACTGAGACAGAGACACAGTGAGCCATGGACTACTTCCGCCATACCTGAACCTCAGCGTGGGCACATCTCTTTCAGTCCGACAGTACCTGTATGATGGACTGTAGCTCCTGTAGTTTGATCTTAAGCATCTCATTCTCTCTTTCTAGCTCAAAGATCTGCTCTCTCTTTGGCCGGTTCTCAATGTCATTCTTCAGTTTGAGACTCTGCCTCCTCTCCATTTTGCATTCCTCCTCCACCTTGTTCAGCCGGTGCTTCAGCTGATCGATCTATGACAGAGAGGACATGGAAAGAATAGTGAGTTATAGATACGAACATGGACCTGAGAATAAGTGTAATTCACAAAATCTCTTACCGACTCATTGAATAATTCATTATTAATTATTATTTCTGACACAATTTTTGAAGTACACAAAGTGATGACAGTGTTTATTAGTTTGTGGGATCATCAGTACCTCTAGCTGCAGGTCTCGGCTCCTCATCACAGCCAGGTTCTTCTCCTCACTCAGCGCGGCATATCTCATGGCCAGTTTGTAGTTTTCATCCTTTACTCTCAGCAGCTCATCACTGTAGGTATTTCTTTCTTCTTTTAACTTATTGTACCCTGGGGAACCAATCACAAATGTAACTACAGAATACTTATTTTAGTCTAGGAGCTTTTAAAAAGAAATCGTTGCCGATGAACCAATATTTTTTGACCAACTATACTAATTCTTTTGTGTTGGGTGCAAAAGTTGAATTCCTTGTTATGCTTTGCGCAACACTTCACATCAGGACATGCAGGACACTTGTGTATGTATTTACCAAAAACATACCTAAAAGTGTGGAAAAGGTGATGAGTTTCTAAGATGCAGAGGTTGAAATCTAATGATTAAAGTTAACAAACGTGGGGAGTCATTTTTTCCATTGTCAGGGAGCATGCAACACACAGAAAGTGTGTGGTCACATTTTCGATTTTATGTTAGGTTGTTCGTGTTTTGATGTGGGAAACATTACGACCTGAACCATAGGGGTAAGTTAAACAATAGTTATGGAAAAAACAAAATTGTCTCTTTTGTCCAGCAGCAGGAGGCAGTGTGGCAGTTGACTTTTTTGCTGTTCGTCTCACACAGACTCTTGAGCATCACTTCCTCATTTTGCCCAGCCAATCTGCACTGAAGAAAGGCTCGCTGACCTTTATCTCACTCTTTCTCTTGTTCCCGGGTCAGCCAATACCATTCCTGCTCCTGCAGCAGTTGGCATCTCTAGTGCTCTGTAGAGTGTTTGTTGCTGAATTTCCTGTTCCTGAGCTTGTCTTTTTATAAGTCTCTTCAGGGCAAACTGAATTCTCTCCTGTTCCTGTACAAGTCAAAGCCCCTTCTGCTTCAGAATCTGCACCTGGGTCGATCAACTTCAAGCCCAGGGCCTTTCCACAATCATCTGATGCAACAGCTTGATTGGGTGTTTCTGGGTTAGAGTTGGTGAACCGTGCTCCTGTTTCCACGTTGGCTGAAACAAAGGCAGCTTCTGAGTCTAACAAAAAAGACGGCTCCTAAATCAGCAGATGTGTCTGACGAATTCCCTGTTCTTGAGTTAAAATCTGCTGAAATTCTTCCTCTTATTGAGACTGCACCTGAGTCACTTGAAGTTTTCTTGTTCCTGTGTTTGAGTCAGCTAACAGATTATTCTTTGAGTGCTAAAACTTCTCCTACATCACCCTACAGCCGTCTTACTCCACAGATGGCTCTTCTGACTTGCCCCTAGTCTGATCTTGAGACGGCTATCACTTCTCTGACCCACCCAGTCAGTCTTCCACCTTCACTACCAGCCTTTCTCAACTCCAACAGATTTTTTTGCCTTTGTAAATGGTCTTCTGCACAAGTCCTTGCCATCGCTTGCAGCCTCCTCACAGAGGCACTTTGCCTTCTGTCCAACCTCCAGATTGGTTCCACCTTTGCCACTGGACTTCCCCTTTTGTGCCAGTCTCCTTTCCAACCCTTGGAGAAGGCCAACCTGCACCCGGTCTGTCCTCCAGAGCAGCTACTGCCTTCAGGCCATCTTCAAGGGCCTGCCAGTTTGTTCCGTCTTCAGGCCATGGTTCAGAGCAGCCCGACTTGTCTACCTTGTTGTTGGGGTTGTCTGCAGTATTGTTCACCCTGATCTATTTCACCTTCATCTCATCACCCAATCAGTCCTTATATATATTGCGTACATATTGTCTCCCTCTGATTAATGTCAGTTTGTCTGTTCATTTCTTGGTTCACCTCTCCAGTTATTCCCTGTGTGCACCTTTCTGCTTTCCTTTAGTTTTTGAGTTCTTTTTCTTGATTGATCACTGGATTCATTTAGTTGAATATTTGTTTGGATTTTTCTGCTTGACCTAGATCTCCACCCATTGTTGGTGTGTTACACTTGCCAGCACTTTGTTACACTTCCTGTAGGTTTTATTAAAATGACATTTTTCTAATTTAAGCTGCTTTGTGCGTTTCTAGTTAGGTCCACTTTGTACACCTAACTTTAAATCACAACACACAGGATATGACAACAAGAACTGCACTGTCCTAGTTTCATGAACAGACTTTGGTTAACAATATGATTGGCTTATCTGTATTAAGCTCAAATGTGGTACACCAAGTAAGGTAAACCAAACACGGTGAAATAGCAGTTTCAGTGCATGGTGGTAAGCTTTTGATTTGGATTTCAGGTTCAACCATTTGAGACCCTTAGCATCTGTCATTATTGTTTCTTGTATTTTAAGTCATGTCTTTTAAGTAAAATGTATTGGAGAAACACAGATGGAAGGAAGCTGCACAGAATCATGATAACCAAGTATCACGAGTAGTAACATGTATTCTTACTCTGCTGAAAGGCCTGAAGCTCCTGATTGGCTAGTTGTAGCTTCTTTTGCTCATCTTCCAGCGTGCAGTTCTTCCTGCAGAGCTCAACCTGCTGCAGGGTTTTTGCTTTGGACTGCTGCTGGAGTTTCATCACTTCATTCATCAGAAAGTGGGTCAGACCCTCATGACCTTCCTCCACTGCAGACAGGAAATAGCGGGTTGGCAGAAGATGAGGAGAGAAAGAAAGACACATCATAAAGTACAGTATAATATATGCTGCATAGTACACCATCTAATCTACATAATGTAATAAGATTGCACTGTGAGATGATTCTAACTGAAACCAGCAAAACAAGATCATTGAATCTTAGTGGTGGCTTGGACTGTGTAACTGTGCTCAGATATGCAATATATTGTCCATTAAAACCTATATTGGTGTTTAAGCAGTAAGTAAAAGTTCAATGTCAGGGCAGCTATATGCAGAGGTTTACATCCAACAATGAGACTTACCTACGATGGTGGAGAAGCGTCGTGTGGGATCTTTCCCTGTGACAAGCTTGTAGGGGTCGGGGTAGTAAAACTCTAGACTTTCCAGAAATGCCACATAACCCCGTTCTCCTTTAGTGTGGAGGATGTCAAGTAGACGGCCTAACAGAGGATTAATTAACAGGCTTTAAGTTTACCACTAATAAACACAAAGCTCTTACATTTCATGACTTTACTAGATAATATCTCCGTGCACATTTCTGAGATAGAAAGGAACAGAGCTAATACACCGTTGCTCTTTTCGATCTCCCCATTTGAATACAGTGACTCAAATCATGGATTGGTTTATGGCCTCCAGAGACACACATCATTCTACTTACTTGTGCGGTTTGCTTTGGAGACCAGCAGCATGGAGTTGAGAATCTCATCCTCGTCCTGTTCATCCAGGACTTTGCACTGACGGAGGTAGGGAGTGAGCTTTGCCGGGGAGATGATGCGACACAGTTCATAGCGTTTGCACTCCACCTTTTCCCACAAGGCCTCCACATCATCAAATGTGCCGTTCTCCATCTCTGACTACCTGAGAAACAGTAAAACAAACAGGGACTATTGGCTATAGGTGTTAATCTGTCTATGGCTACGTCAAAAAGGGTATTCCAATTTGAATCTACAGTTAGCAATGCTCTCTCTGAGATTTCTTCTGAATAATTGAAGCTCCACACAAAATAGTGAATGTTGAGAAAAAAGGAACAAAGAAATTGGTTTTGGGGTTCTGTGAGAAACTACAAGCTGAAATAAGTGGTCCAAGTTTAATTTCAGCTGTTGGCCACACATTGTAAAAAACATGATATGGTTTGAGATTGCATTTGAAATTGCTGTACTTTGGTTTATCACCAAATAACTGCACGACCATTGCAACGTTGAGTATTTAATTAGCAACTGTTAGCATGCTAATATGCTAAGCTAAGACGCTAAATGGGAGTTAGCATTCAATATTGAAGCCTGATCTGATATCGAATGATCTATTTAGGAAAATACAAGAGGCTGACTGATTATCGGCCTGATTGTCAGATGCGATATTAAGCATTGTTCTAGTTATCAATATCGGTGTCATTTTATAAAACTGATTCCAGATAAAAAACAAAACAATCAAATTTTCAGCTTTATCCATTGCCCTTGTACCATTTGAAACAAATGAAAGGGTTTACATGAAACTTTAAAACTAATTTGTTTTCTTCATGTCTCAAGCCATATGATAGCACTTGGGGGACTCAAATTACTTGCTAGCTACTGTTCTAATGCTGAGAGTGTACTAGTCAGTAAATCCAGCTGCAAATCTCAGACCACAATGACACTTTTTTTGTTTCTTTTTTTGGTGTTGTTTCTTTATGGATGGAAAAGCTACATAAATCAAAATGGAAATCTCCACTCTTGCAGCATTAGAAGTTACCTCATCATTTGAAAGACATCTGATCCTTCATCAAAAATCGACAGATGCAAAGAAGACTTTGTTAGTAAATTGTTTTTAAAATGTGATACTTTGGTTCAGATGCAGCTGCATCTCTTTATCTGTAGTCAACATTCTGTGGTCTCAAGCAAGTTCATTCCCAACAGATTCTTAGTTAAACACATGTAAAACGTAAGTAAAGGCATTTCAACCAAGTGCCTGTTGGAGTTTGTGTTATTTTAGACTCTGGGTAGCCGATAGCTCTGTAGTATGCTAGTACATCTGTCTTGTCTGTTTCTGTTTCAACAGCCCATTTATATGCACAGCTTCTAGCCTTGTGTTACACAGTGTTTGGAATAGCATCCCCGTCTTCCAGGCATGATATCCCGATTTTTCTAACTGGAATTCTGAATGGATGGCTGGTTTTGTTCCTTTGGGAAGGAAGAGAAAGAAAGACCTGACTGGCTCTACAGGCAGCCAAAAAAGGCACTGCAGCTGGTCAATGGTTACGGTCGTCCTACATTTCTGCCCTCCGATTGGTTCCTTTGTCTCGATCAACAGTATCCTCCTCGGCCAGCTGTATCCTCCTCTAACTCTCCTATAACTCTCGTATTGAACATGGCAGATGTTAGCCTGAATGAATCAGAATGCTAGCATGGTCACTGTGAGTTCATTGAATTGCATTAGTTTGAGCATGAAGCTGAAAGTGCAACTATGCTGGTGGTACAACAACAGATCAGTTTGCATGATGGCAGGCTATCAGATTTCTTTACTGATTACAGCTCCCTCGTGATCAAGCCCTCAGGTCCCAGCAAGTTTTGGGTTTATGCTTAAAATTGGAATCTGTTACGTAAATGCAGGCACAGAAGCAGAAAAAGCAGTTCAGGCAAGAAAAAGGAATTTTCATTGGAACAAACAAAAACCTAAGGACACAAACTAGGGGGGAACTAGAAATTGGCAGGATGACTGGGCAGGGAAGAAAGAGCTGAAAACTGACTGACCAAAACCTAGCAGAGGAAAAAGGCAAAACTACAAAAATCAACAAAAATTCTAAACGAACAACGGAGGGGAAAACTAAGAAGATGATAGCAGCAGATCCTTTAAGTCCTGTAAGTTGCCATGTGGGGCCTCCATGGATCGGGCTTGTTTGTCCAGCACATCCCACAGATGCTGGATTGGATTGAGATCTGGAAAATTTGGAGGCCAAGTCAATTCGTGAAACCAGCTGTTGTGCTATTTTGAGTTTTCTTGTAAAATTCAACTCAAAACAAGATAATTTCAAGATTGTTTGACTTAACAAGATATTTAAGATGCACTGTCTTAAGACAAGTCCCTCCATCTTGCTGAAATGTCACTTGTTAAGTGAATTTATCTTAAATCAAGTGGGATGAGACGTTTTGAATAAAAATAAGACAAATAGACTTGGCAAGATTTTGAGTTTTTGCAGTGAAAGCCTGCAGTTTAGGACATATAGTGTGTCAAATCAGAAAAAATTGCAATTGTCTATTCTCACCAAATACTTCAGCACTAGTTGTAATCTTTACAACTGATATGTTCTCTGCGATATGATAATTTAGACATATAAGGGGGCTGCACAGTGGCTCGGTGGTTAGCACTGTCACGTTGCAGCTAGGAGATCTCTAGTTTGCGTCCCAGCCTGTGCCTGGGATCTTTCTGCATGGAGTTTGCATGTTCTCCCTGTGCATGCGTGGGTTTTCTCCAGGTACTCCGGCTTCCTCCCACAGTCCAAAAACATGCTGAGGTTAACTGATAATTCTAAATTGTCCGTAGGTGTGAATGTGAGTGTGATTGTTTGTCTCTGTGTGTAGCCCTGTGATAGACTGGCGACCTGTCCAGCGTTTGTTCCACGTACACATCATTTGCAGTGTATTGCTAAGCCTTTTTCTCTTAGTGGTATGTTTAACCTGGACCTCTTTCTTCACCCTAAGTCAGCTGGGATAGGCTCCAGCCCCCCTGCGATGCTAATGAGGATTAAGGAAGTGGTATGAGGCTTCATGAAGTGGAACAGAACCAACTCAGAAGGGGATTTTGCTGATTTGGGTCCAACACATTCTTCACCTCACTTAGAAATATAAACCTTAACCAATTGACACCTTTCTTTCATTTGCCTCTCTTTTCACTTTTTGTGAAATTTCTCCTGATGTATGTGAATGTGTGCGTGAATGTTAATGTTCTGTAAAGCGCTTTAAGTACCACTAGGGTAGAAAAGCGCTATACCAGTGCAGACCAGACCATTTACATACACACTGTCCATGCGTCTCTGGCATTTGCATGCTGTCTGGTTAGTGGGGTTATATTACAATCCTCCATTGTGACTTGCAGCCAACAGTTAGTCAAATCGAGGCTGTGTAACGCCACTGCTACGTAAATAGACACAATCACACACACTTTTGCATACTCTCATCTACACTGTGCATGAAAAATATGTGCTTGTGCTTTTGCACAGCAGAGCAATGACATACACTGGTTTCTGGTTGTAGGCAAATATGTCAGCATGTGAATACATCAAAGGTACAATTCAGCTCCTTTCTGTAACATTATTTTTATTATATTATTTCCTTTTCAGATAGCATGTATGCTCAGTTAATAAGTAAAATCGCCGATTTGCTTGTTCCTTTTTCATATGCAGTTTGATGCCGACAGAAATATCGCACCCTCTTAACACTCCAAGCTATTATTTGTATCTACAGTGTGCATACGCCGCCACAGTCACTGCAGATGATGAAACCACAAACACCCAGACCAACACACACTCGTGCATTCGTGCACATGCAGAAGTACACAGTGCATGCATGTTGAGCATACACACATCTCACACACAGACCCCTGCAGTAACCACACACATGTTTCCTCTTCTCTTATTTTGGAGTTCATTACTGAGAAAGCTCGTCCTTACTTCCTCCTTTTTTAGACCAGATGTGAGTAGAATCTCTCTTCCTCTGTTCTCTTTTAGTCGCTTCAGTCAGCCGCTTTTGTTTATAGTTTTGTGGTCGGAGGAGTTGATCGTCTGTTTTAGAAGTTTGTTCCGCATGCACATCATTTGCAGTGTATTCTTAAGCCTTTTCCTTTCAGTGCCATGTACACTGTAAGGTTTTAAGGATATTTGGATTTTGAAAAACACAAATGACAATTAGATTTTTTTTGTCCTGTATTCATATAAAGGACAATTTTACTTTCTATAATTAGTGACAGTTTTTAAAATGAGACGTCACATGCTTTCAGTTGTCAATATTTCACTTCATATATCAGGCTTTAAATTCAGTATAAAACTGTTTAAATGATACTGCAACTGTGCGGGAAAGCAGTAAAGTGTGCTACCTATTAAGAAAATGACTGGGTACAATACTACAGACAGTTTTGGAAGCACAGTGAAACTGCTGATGTAAATCGAAGTTTGTCTTATTTCCATTTGTTTAGACCAGAGTCTGAAAATTAGAAAGCCCCACTACACAAATGAATTTGGTATATACAAGTCTATGTTAAATCTGAGTATGTCGGCGTTTCCTGTATTAGCAATAATGACTGCTGAGATTAACCCTTTGAAGTAAAGAAGCAAAATGACTTGAATGTTGAAACAACAGCTGCTGCACCAAAGTGTTTTCCAGTTAAAAGGAAAATGACTGATGTTACAAACAATCTCATAAAGTGGAAGTATTGGGTTAAAGAGCCTATAGTGTCATTCACGGTGTGAATTTACCCTAGTGATGTAAATAGTAATGATTTAAACCCTGTAACAATTATATAAAATGGGTCAATATATAATTGCAGCATTTTTTGTAACATAGTTGATATTTTTGCTGTTTTCAGGCCTAAAATCAACATGGCCGCCTATAACCAAACACCACATGGCATTTTTACAGAAAGATTCTTCTAAATATTATATACACAATTGAGTAAAAATTTAAATTGAAAGTTATTTCTAAAGATATTGTAG
The DNA here is from genome assembly GCF_022539595.1 of Amphiprion ocellaris. NCBI lineage: Eukaryota > Metazoa > Chordata > Actinopteri > Pomacentridae > Amphiprion > Amphiprion ocellaris. Next base: position 8,198,676 of record NC_072784.1, on the reverse strand, counting down.
TAAACCTGTTGACATGCCATAAATCCACACTTGACTCACACACTACTTTATATTAAATAACTCAGAAAGCCTTGGAGTCTGGCCAGTCTTTTCTTTAGGAGGAACTGACATCATGTGGAGCAGGTCATGTGATCTGGAATTAACACACTTCCTTCAGAGGTGTTTTTGTAATGGGTAATTTAGTTGAAAGTGATTTCTCGGACACAGATATAATTTGATTTTGGACACAGATTTGTTATTTCCCATATGGAATTTGATATATTGCCAAAAAAGAAATATCTGTCATGATTATCTCAACTTAATAATAAAAAGAACACAATCAAAACAATTTTTGAATAAGCTCTTTCTTATTGTTTAGCTAATTAGAAGGTGGTTGTTAGTAAATTGGGACATTATTTAGTTGACATGTTAGTGCTATCCAGTATTTTTTTATTATTAAGTGACTGTTTCCATAATAAATAATTATGGAATTTGTAAAGACATGATCATAATGAACATAAAAAACTTTCTTTTTTTACTTTTATTAAAAATGTATGCAAGATATATCCCATGGACTTCAAAACTCACTTAATTATATATTGACCCAAATACTACTTTACTTGTCTATACCACATAATCAAGCAGAGACTCTCCAGCATGAATAATAACAGAGATTAACCTGGCAAATTTGGAAGTAAACCTAACAAAAATACAAATGAAAACCCAACAAAACCAAGCATTTCCTGGATCCTGATAAAGAAAGCTTTTCTTTTTTTCGCCTAAAGCATGACTTTAAAACATAAACTGCCAATAAAATCACAATTAGATATATTCCCCAAATCTTTCAGGATCACTCCAGCTCTGTGGAGTGTGAAGTCAATGAATAAATATGGACATGTTTAAATAAGTTAAAACTCCTCTCTGTGGAGCAAAGTTGCAAATTTTGGAAGTTTTAAAACAATTCCGAAGAAGAATAATGATACAGAAAGCAACACACTGCAAGCTGAGAGGAGTGGTACCTTAGGTTTGTTGCATCTGAAACACCAGAAGCCTGAATCAGTGTTTGTAAGACTGCTGTCAGTACACTGCAGTTTGTGGGTGGAAATGTACATCCAAGGTAAAACAAAAAACATAAAAAATTTAAAAAAAAAATCTTGGCAGATGGTGAAACAATATTGACAATGATTATATTTTTGAGCTATTTATATTTAAATGCAATTCCCAAATACAGCACAAACTCTCTCACAAGCTAACTGTGCATTAGCTCAATATGACAACATTCAAATGTATTTATCACAGGTTAGGTAGCACATTAAAGTCTCTGGAGGCGACTCATTCCTATTGCATCTATGGCACAGCCTCTGTGTGCTGTACAAATTATAAAATAAAATGATTTGTGGCACAGACTAATTAACTGAAAGTTTATTTTGATGATTTTCTGTAATATGTGCTCAAGCTCCAATCCATTCATTTTTTTTTAAAGACAGTCATTAGTACTCATTGCTACTCAGTCACAAGGGTTGATTGCTTTTTTCCATGACGTGACTTTTAGCACATTAAAAAACATCACATGGATGAGGTAAAAAAAATAATTACTTTTAGCTTTTACTAAAGATGGCAAGAACAAAGAAAAGTAAAACAAAAACACTTAAATGTTTCATATCATCTTGCTGTTCTGCTTATGCTTCCATTTATCAGTATTATTCGTTTGTTATTAGCTTTTTGTATGTGTGATTAAACACGACAAGTAACTAACACTTGTGGTTAAAGCGTGTTGATGCAATCTATATTCTTGCACATCTATCCTTCCTTATTATATGAATTTTGTTTCATAACTTTACTGTTTATTGCTTAATATTTTAAATTTCAATCAGCTGTTTACTGCTTTTGCTGCTTCAATCACTTGGAATCCTGAAAACAAGGCAATAACTTTCATATCGTTCAGTGTTTAGGGGGTCGCACTGGAAAAGAGATGAAGTAGCTGTAAAAGTTTGTAACCTTCTGTTAGTGACCATCCATCTCGCTTATGATTTGCCCATTTTTTTCATTTTCATCAACTCACGTCAGAGAAATCAAACTGTCTTTCACAATGTTAATCTAACATACTCCACACTGCAAAAATTCAAAATCTTACCAAGTCTATTTGTCTTATTTTCAGTCAAAATGTCTCATCCCACTTCATCTAAGATAAATTCTCTTAACAAGTGACATTTCAGCAAGATGGAGGGACTTGTTTTAAGACAGTACATCTTAAATATCTTGTTAAGTCAAACAATCTTGAAATTATCTTGTTTTGAGTTGAATTTTACAAGTAACTCAAAATAAGTTTAATCTCCGTGTCGTGCTGCAGGTCAAATTGACCTGTTTTAAAGTTTGAAAATGTGGAAAAAAGTATATTTTCACAGTGAAACTTCTGATGTCCCCATTTTCAACATTTTAGGGAACTCGCTGAATATTTTTTGGTGGAAAAAAAGAAATGTTAAAAATGTTTCTTAAGAATATCCACAAAAAAATAAACCAAAATCCAGGGAATTTCGCTGGATTTTGGTAGATTTTTTTGGGAATGTTCTTAAAGAAAATATGAGAAGTTTTACTGACATATATGTAATCACTTTAGATATTTTTAGGATTTTTTTTGGAAGATTTGTTCTTATTTTTTGAAAATATTTACAAGAATTTTCTTGCCAAATTTGGGGGATTTTTTTTTAAATAAAACGTTTAAGGGAAACTTTTAAAGAATTATTGGAATTTTCTTCCTGAAGTCTTTGCAAATTTTCAGAAATTTGAGGAATTTTTTTGCTGAATTTTTGGATTTTTTTCAGACAAGGAAACAATATTTTTTGGTGCCTGTAAATGAAGACAACAGGAGGGTTAATAAATCTCAAATTAGGAGTTTACATGAAAGCAAAAATCTATTTTTGAATGAAAAACTGCTTTTTTTTCTTAGCATGTCTGGCTTATTTTGAGACACCTAAGCTTGACAATCCTGGTAAAATATAGCTTAAAATGAGTTTCCAGCTTTTAAGATCTCAGTATTCTAAATATCATATCTTATTTCAAGAAATTTTACCAAGCCATTTTTCACTTGTTCTATTGGCAGATTTTTTCACTTATTTCAAGCTAAAAGTTAATTGAAATAATTTTTTTGTTTCTTGTTTTGAGAGGGGCATTTTTTCCAGTGCATACACTGCCGCTTACTCATACACTGCACGTCAAATTAAAGCGCCACTGATCCTATCTAGTATCAAACGCATCTGATTCACCAGAGTAGTAAAGAGCATTTAACCTTCCATTGCATAGCAGGTACAGTCCATATTGCGTTTCTGCATATTTCTATAGCTCATAAATTACTATGTTGTTTGAGTCAGACATGAATTATCTCAGGATTCTCACAAATTAGTAATTCAGCACAATCAAAATACATGCCTGTGTCAGGGCTGAAGAATTTGGGGGGAAATTTGGGGGAAATATAATCTAATAGAAATTTTTCTGACAAATATTTTTAAATGATGTGATGAAATGTTTTGAAGTCCTGGAAAAGACGGCGTGAACTTCTACATCCATTGAGTTGAAACACTGAGTCAAACATGCTGCATTTCTATGTATATTCTCAATTGCATCTTTTTCAATCTGTTAATTGCTTTGTTTCACATTGTGACTTTGATTTGAAATCTATTTGTCCATGTGCACAAGACTTGGCCCCATGATCCAATAATCTCTTCCATCATCGTGCTGGCCTCGGCCCAACTGGCCAGCTAGCTGATAGGCAGATATGATTCGTTCAGGTGCACAAACTGTCATAAAGGCTCCATTGTCTGAAAAGCTGAAGCCTATAGGAATTTGATATCTGGACTTTGTCTGTGGAGACTGAGGGAAGAGGGATACAGTGGAGGGAGGCACAAGTCCAGCTACTCTAAAGGTCAACATATGCAGTTTGTATGATTTATATAAAAGAAGAGCAAAGTCAGCTAATGAACGCTTTACCAATCCTTCATGTTATTGTTTGTTCTCATCAGAACAGCTTTAGAAGTTGCATTGTTTCTTTTCTAGTTGCGAAATGTGAAACGTGAGTGCACAGTGGTAGTAGGACGGTGCTCTTCTTGTGCTTACAGTCATATTGCGACAGTTTCACTTAAACAATGCCATTTAAAATGCACACATTAATGCATAATGATGCATGTTTGTGTGTATTTCTGCCTTTCTGCATGTCCTTCATTCTCACTCTCAGTGGATTCCATTGTCCTACCTGCTGCTGGAATCCCAAACATTTTGATGAAGCCAGATAAGTGATGACAGAATTTCAGGCGCTGTGCTACCAAACTAATAACTTTGCCCACGTACGGTTCAGGAGGATGAGGGCAAAATAAACCCCATTCAGTAATCACATATTCTGCTGATATGAGCAGCATTTGAATAAAGAGGGATAGCATGTGGTGCAAAACTGATTTGAAGAATTAAATAGCCTTTGAAAGCATTAGATAGGTGGTGCAGTGTTGATTTTTTTAATCCTAGCTGTATTGTCTGTGACACAGCACGGCTCTGACAGGCTGTCACTGCTGCGGTGATCTGAGGCTGTGCGACTTCTCAGTTTTCCACTCACATTGGCGCACGTTCATAAGCCTGTTTGGCAACTTTTTAAACATAGTTCCTTATTTCCAAATAGACTGACCCACTTATGCAGAGGACATGTGCGACTGGGAGTATTTCCCTTACCTGATATGAAGTCAGAAGAGTCCAAAGGAAATCAAACTTGGCCTAAAGGTGTGGTAGTCTAGCTTCTTTTGATTGCTTTTCTTTTTTCTTTTTTTTTTGTATATTCACAAAACCGGTTGTTCCACCTTAAATCCTCAAAGCTCAGGTTGTCTCCATTTATCCAAAAGAAAGAGAAGTTTTTAAGAGTGTAGAGCGCATGGGAGCTGTGGCCCCGACTCACTGCTGAGGTAAAGATAAGGCAGACGCAGAGAAAAGAGGCAGACAGAGAGCGGAGGTGGGCGGCGAGAGCTCAGATGGAAATAACAGACTCACTTCACAGAGGTGAGGAAGCCTCTGTGGCCTATCTCACTTTGTGCTGCGTCTCTGATCACACACACAGTCGCAAAGTTCCTAACAATTCACACTCTCTGATGAGGACTTATTCTAAGTTTATAACGTGCCACAGCTTTCGCTTTCAAATAGTGAACATCAGCACGTACACAAAAAGCATGCTTATATCATTTAGCAGGTCATTAGGTCTACAGACCACTGTGTTGTTAGAACTTAGTGCAGCAAATTGACACAAAACTGATGAAGTGATGGAGTTTCAGTTGTCGAATTAATACACAATGTCAATTTACACACAACATCCTCAACTATTAAAAGGTTAAACCACTGCTGATGTTTGATCTTTGTCAGAAATCAGCCTTATTGATCATTAATCTGTGCTGGACTAACAGCTTTTGTTTTTTGATTCTTAACTGTAAATTAAATGTAAAAGCTTGATAAGGTTTCAGCTGTCACATTAAAAAACATTGTATATAGACACAACATCCTCAGCTGTTATAAAGCTGATCGACTACTGGTTTTTAACCATTTGCAAAAATCTGCGTTATTGACAGTTAATCAATGCTAAACTTACAATTTTGCTTTTTGGTTACTACATGTAAGTTAAATGGATTATCTTGAAAAGATACTGGGGAAAAATGTTACCATAAGAGTCATTTTGATCAATGCAAACTTAATACTAGCTAAAACAACATATGAGATTGATTATATAGTCAGATATTGACTGGCAAAGTAAAAGTTACATAATGGAAGTTACTGTTAGTTGTCTTAAAAGGAGTTTAAATGTTGGCAGTTAATTTTGAAATGATGAATCTAGGACGAATCACAAACAGAGAGAATTCACCTTTATTCTCACTAATATTTAAATGAAAGGCAAAAACTATCATCACCAGGGACACTTTGCCTACAGTAGCGAAAAGTTTAAGCTAGCTAGCTAGTGCCACAACAATGTAATAGGGCTTAATGTTATTAGCTTAGCATTAAATTTCGCTTAGCCAGCCCATTCTGTGGTACGTAATAGTTTAGCTGCACCACACTATCATTCTGCTATTGGAGTAAAAATACATAAATCAATAAATGTTCTGACTTGCTTGTATTTCTTTCAACAAATCACAGTTGTTGTGGGTGAGGCTAAAACAAAGTCTCCCAAAATAGCTGAGTGGCGGACTTAAAATTCATTCTAAAAAGCTAACTCAACTAGTTAGCTTTTTAGAATGATAATAAATATCTTTTGCTGCTGCTTGGCTATTATATATTATGTGTTCTGTGATGATTTGTGTTTTTATTGACATAAATATCAATGTCACATCAGCAGGGATGTTTAGCCCGCGCTAGCAAAGAATTCAAGCTAGCTAGTTTGTTAGCGATAATGCAAACTAGCATAATATAACGTTATTAGTTTAACAAAGTCAGTTAGTTAGCCCTTCAGTTAGATAATGGTACGTTTTTACTGTTGGTTATGGTGATATATCAGAAATCTAGGTCAGAGTGATTAAAAAAAAAATCATGGAAATGTAGCCATGATGCTGCTGAGCAAGATTTTTTATATGCAACTTAAAGAGACATCTGAAAATGTACAGTAAGTTGGACCTCTTTTCATTTAAAAGTCACTTGTATCATTTTTACCTGTTTAACTGACTCTATGGTTCATAAAACTATATCTTACCTGTTGGAGTCATATTTTCATCTTCATCATTTTGTGCTCGTCGGGTTGTAGCTGAAGAGATGTATATAAAATCAAAGTTAATGTACAGCATACAGAGAACCAGATTCATCATCTATTCAGGAAAATTCATGCGCATTAGTGGACTATGCTGACTAAAATGTAGCAACTTTAACTAAGTGCCTCCTAAATAAGTTACCATGAGCACTGAGATACCTTCATACTTTCAGCTCCATTTAAATAGAACCCCTGATCTTTAGCATATGTACTCATTGCCATTGAAGATGGCCTTTTTTTTTGTTTGTTTGTTTTTTGTTACTCACATATGTACTTAGCTTGGAGTGAGTATGCTAACCTCATTCTATTCAGCTGTTCTGGAACCAAAACTCTGAATGTCCATCTCAGGGTCAGTCTACTTTATGTTTATGAATAAATAAGTTTATGAATAAAATGATTGTGCGTTTGGGTGTTACCAGGGTTCATATGGGACGCTGCTAATATGAAAAGCTAGGGATATTTTACAAGTAGAAAATCATAGAATGAAATTAAAAAATTAACAGTTTAATAATTTAATATCAGGGAATTTCCCATTTTGGTATCTTTTGTGTATTCTAATGTGCAATACTATGTGACATGGACTAGTTAGACCCTACTTTAGAGACTACTAGCGCACAAACATACCTACAGCACATTATAGGAAGGCTTTTATTATTTTGCTTTTAATGCCAAAATAAATGGCCTGAACGCTGCAGATCAATACAACGATGATCAATACCATTTTGGCAGATTGATTGTCCACTATAAAACCACAGCCTAGGAGTGATAAAGCAGCCAACGACAAACAGTAGCTATAAAAAGTGAACATTGGTTTGATCATATTGTAGATTATAAAGTTATGGTGAAAGTAACTTAAACAAACATGTGGGGACCTCTGCTGGTCACTGTAGATCAGGGGTCACCAACCTTTTTGAACCTCAGAGCAACTTCAAGGGTACTGAGTAGTACGAAAGGCACCTTGTTTGATACAAACTTCCTCAATAGCAAACTTGCACCATCATCTTGAAACAATAATAATAATAATAATGAAAATAATATATAAATAGACTGTCTGATCACATTTATGTTAGGTATTCCTTACAGTAATCATTAACGATTTCCACAACAATGACGGTAGGAAACACACACACACACACACACACACACACACACACACACACACACACACACACAGTCAGAGGTATCCCATCTTTGAAACTTTTGTAAATATCTTTCTTGACAGTTTTGTATGAATTAGCATATTTGCAGCATTTTGTTCAAAATCACACCAGTTAAAATTCTGTGCAAATTGTCACTTCTAACATTTTTAGGAAATCATTAACTGTCATCAAATCATGCTTCATTTGTGCAAACCACAACCTTTGTAACATTTTTGAACAGTTCATGAACTCTGTCCCATGTTTGTACAAATTATCAGTTATGTAAGAAAAAAAATCAACTCTTCCACATTTTGAAATTAATCCTATCACATTAGTACTAATCACCAGCATTTTTCACCAGCATTGCAACATTTTTAACAAATCATAACAACAAATCATTACATGTTTTCAACAAATTATTTTTCACATTTTTGTGTAATGGCACGGTGTTTTGAATGACAACATGTTACCTCTTTCTCTGTCTGTAAATGTGTGTTAGTGGGAAGCCTGGCATTGCAGAGCTTATCATGTCTTACCTTTACCTTGCAGCTCACAGTTCAGTTGGTTCAGTTTCCCAGTGATGTCCGTCAAAATGCAAGGGCAAGAATCCATGCATCAACTCTTTAACTTCGGCCAACAGTGACTAAAAAAACGCTGCAAAACTGTCCCCCTGCTGATCCATGGGGTTTCTGTGTGTAGTAACAGGTCACCATGTTCAGCTGACAGCTCCTCCAGCAGCACCTTCAATGTCCTGGTTGTTTGGCTTTGGAGCCATTTATGATCTTCACGACACGAGTCATCACATGATCAAATCCGGCCACTTTTGTACATACATATGTCCTGCTGGTGAATGATGTAGTGCTAATGTAGGAATGTTGGGAAGTCTGGATCACCTCTGCATCGTACAATGAAGCCTGCATGGCGACCCGTCATGGAGGAGCCCCGTCCGTCGCCACTGAAACAAGCTTTTCTAATGGTACATTTTTCTCCACGAAGAAACTTTTGGCCGTGTAGCAGATGTCAAAGCTGGCTTTAAGTCCCGGGCTTTTCCTGTCCGTAGTGCGCATACAGTCTGTGTGCGCTACCAGGTGGCTAGTTAGCATGGAAGCTTTGTAGCGGCTAAATTAGCGTCTCTCCACATTGTGCCGCTTTGCCGACGCAATAGTCGCCCCGCAAATAGGACACATTTATCTTTCACTGTCGTGAAAAAGAACTCTTCCTCCCAGTCATCGTGAAAATAGTGTTTTCTCCTTCACTTCTCTGTCATGTTTTGGGGGTAAAAACCACAGCTAGCTTCCCAAAGTGTCTGCGCCCGGACGCTTCAGCAGAGTGACGTATAGTTGGACATGCGCAGTGAACTTTGACTCGGACAAGGAAAAAATTCATTTACACCGAAGACATTTTTTATTTTATTTTTTTTAAATTATAATAAATATTGTAATTTAAAATCTGCATTAATGTAAGTATTTTTGATTTAAAAAGAACAGCAACTATAATTTTTTATAAGGAATTTCATGGTGACTAGTGTTATTTTTAGAAGGTGCGGTGGGCAACTCACATGGTCTCTGCGGGCAACCAGGCGCCCGCGGGCACCGTGTTGGCTACCCCTGCTGGAGACAACACTATTTAAGGAGGAGCACACCTCCTTAAATAAATATGTGTGCATGTAATAGATGTGTTAGTAATCTGTTCAAAAATAAGATGCTATGTTGTGCACATTTCTGAGCTTCTAGTGTACCTTGCTGCAAATGAAGAGTTCATCAAACACAATGATCAGACCCTTCTCGCTTTAAGCATTTTTTAATGTCCTCAAAGTCTTTCCAATTTTGCACAGTTACAATTCATGCAATTAATTTATTCACAATTTTAGAGCTGATGTTTCCCCTTTATGTTCTTTCTGGCAAAGGGAGGTTGAGACTTCTTTTCATTTGTTTTATTTTTTTGTTCTTATTCAAATAACTTCTGGACTCAAATCTTAAAAGATCTTGGTCCCAATTACAGAAAATGGTCTTTTGTTAAATGTTCACTCTATCAACAGTAGTCATAGTTAATAAAAAGGCAAAGACTGACCCCATCCCTTCCCCTTTTTTAAACTTCAGACATTCTGACCCTGTCTGTAGAATTTCAAAAAAAACAAAACACAAAAGTTTAAAATCATCTCCTGCAAAACATTGCCAGAAGATTTAAGTGAGATTGCAATATTGCTCTGTATGACTTACTAACTTTGTTTAAAGTTGTGTATGATTTCATTTTTTATTTTTTAACACTTAACAAGTGGCACACACTGTTGAACAATGCAAGACTGACTCAGAACCTGCAGTCAAAAGAAAGAAAACTAAAAGTTGGACATACAAAGTGTGATGTCTCAACTAGACGGTGTATTTACAACATTTAAATAGTAATTATATAATGACCTTCATCAATAACTTAAAAAGAAGACTCTAATTAACTGTTACAAATTTTTATTAACTGGAGGTTGCAAAAAGCTTCTACGTGGTCATTTTGTCTACATAAGAAAATGAAAGAAATGAGTGATCAAAAAATAAAAAATGCATTTGGGTTACAGTGATTTTCTGTGTGCCAAATATAGGGGGAAAAAAAACACCCCTATAAAAAACTGTGTATCCACCACTGTAGGTACTTTATTTGACTGTTGTACTGTAATGGAATTTCTGTTGAAAAAGAAAAAGAAAGCTGCTCAATCTTTTATTTACAGTCTTTGGACTCAGACAGAAAACTAACAGGGCTCATGTGGCAGCGACATGAGTGTTACCCACTATAACGTCCCCACAGCAACAGCGGAACCAAAGTCACGTCATGTGATTCCAGTCAGGACTCTATTATTACCCGCACTGTTTACTTCCTGCAGCGGACAGATGTAACAGAGTTGTCCCTGGCTTCCCCTCAAAATGTACTCTCACGGCTCGGAGAGTTTAATCAAACAGGCAAGGTATTGAAATATAATTTTTTATCGCCTTCATCTCTTCTCTTATGCTGCTTTCATTTATTCTGCTAAGCTAATGAGGCTAAAGCTAACCTGTTAAAATCTTCTGCATTGTTACTCAAATTCATGTTAATTTTTTAAGGCTTTTTTATGGCAGCTGGGACTAGAAATAACAAATATGTCCATTACCACAGCTAGTGAATGCTTATTTATTAATTGTTGCTAATTTTAAGGCATTTTCTCTTTGTAATAATATAACGTTGCACAAAAGAGAAACAAACTTTGCTGTCATAACATGTTGGTTTTACTTTAACTGATAAATGACCTAAACTATTAATGAATTGTCATATATGGAATTAATACCATGTCAGTCATTTAGGTGGTGTTATGCCATCGATACAAGGTGTTTAAAGGTATAAAAATAACCTGTGTGTGTCATTTCCAGAGAGATTCAGGAGCCTGAGCTGCAGAAGTTTTACAGCAGACTAGTGAAGCTGCTGCAGGGGAAGGAGCTCGGCCATGAGACGGTTGATTCCCTGCAGAGGCTTCACCTCATCCTCTCCGCCACCAAATACACCAGAACGTAAGAGCTAGCACTCACATGACCCAGCCGTTTGAACATTTCATAGCTAGACTGAATATAGAACAGAATAGAATAGAATAGACTTTATTGTCATTGTACAAAAAATTGAAAACACAATTGATTGGAGCATCTCCCCATAGTGCACTTAAAAATACAAATATGCAACATACATGACATAATAGAAGTAATAAATAGAAAGAGCAATAAAAGTCTGCATGTACACACACTCAGTTGCTCTGTCCCATGTTTGACCAAGAGAACAATTGTCCAGAAGTATCCATGGTGGTTACTACATTGATCTTAAAGCCCAATTGCCCACAGATAAAAAATATTCCTCAGCCGGTTTGTCCAACATGCAGTGTTTCTGTGTTGGAAGAGACCCGGCCAGGGTGTGAGAGATCAGACAGGATCTTCTTTGCCTTGTCGAGACCACGGGAGTTTGCAATGTCTTCCAGGGATGTCAGGAGGCAGCAGATTATTTTCTGTGCTGACCTTATTACCCCCTGCAGGGCTTTTCTGTCACTAGTTGGACAACTGGCATACCACACTGTTACACTATCATGGAGCAATAGAAAGTCTGCAGCAGATTTGCCTCCGGGTGACATTTCCGTAACAGTCTAAGGTAGTGAATATTGTATTGCTGATCCATCTTACTCAGTTCATCATGGTCAAAAGTAACATTTCAGGTATTCACAATGCTGTTCTTCCCAGGACAAATTACACGACTCATTACAGATATCCGCAGTTTGAATTGCAGCTGATTGCAGACCAGATGTAATTCCAGTTTCTAATATCTACAGTTCAGTTCTGACTATTTATAATTCTAGTCTTTATTTTCCCTGAATTCAAGAATCCACATTTTCCTTTATAGATAGATAGATAGATAGATATTTTACAAACTGAAAAATCTGCCTAGTCAAAATATAATTGCTGATATCTTGAATTAGAGTCTTACCGACGTCTGTAGTTACATCAGATGCTATGACAAGTTGACAAGTGAGCTTATGCCAAAGTTTCAGTAAATTTTTACCACAAGTCTCTGAGGAACAAAGGTGTTAGTCTCTACAAACTTTTTGCTGATCAGCTCTTCTACTGTCCTATCCTACACAGCAGCCGTCATTATTTCTACTAACACTGTTCAAATGCTTTGCCAGACCAATATTCTACGGGAAACTTTGCATGTGCAGCGTCATGCATCAGACATCAGAATAGTCTTATGTTTGAGATATCTGCAGCCATTACTTTGACTAATCCAAAATGAATTATTGACATCTGTAACTGTGATTTTGACCAGTCAGAGTGATGTTATCTGTAAAATAATCACTAGTCATAGTCACAGATTACGACAAGTCAAAATGGCGTTGTTGACATCTAATGGTCCGACTCTTCTATTAAGTGTTAAATCAACTCTCCATATATATCCCTGAGCTGCTAATGCTGTACTTACTTTCTACGTTTCAGGTGAATTGATTCACTAGTTTTTCACATACTATGCTTCTTTGCTGTTGATCACCTTTTTTTTCTTTTATTCCACCCTCTCACTTCTTTTTATTATAAGCACTCATTGCTGTCAGTGATTAAGAAAGAATCTTCAGCTTCAGCTGCTCAGTCATAAGCCTTTACATCTGGGCTGCATTTTCTACACTTCATAGGGCAACTTTCTCCCAGTTTCATGCTTATTTGCACTTACAGTAGTTTTTATGCCTTGCCCTTCACTTATTGATAGTTAATAAAGATCAGATTAACAAAACAGCACAAGCTCTGAACTGCGTCAGTAGATATTTTTTTTAGGTCTCGTGTAATTAATATCCAGTATTAGTTCTTTTTCTTTGGCCTCTAATGTCTCCTCTGTTGTTGTCAACAAAGGCTGCCTTCAGAGCTTCGGACACGACTATTATCCCTCCTGTCGTCACCTGTAGAGCAGCTTCAGGTGCTGAGCTCTGCTGTGCTCAGAGAGATGCCACCCCTCTCTGCTGAGGAACTGAACTACATCCAGGAGAACGTTGGACAACTGAACAGCCAGACTGCTGCTCTGCTGCTTTCAAAGGTATGCAGAAATGGAACTGTCTTGTTAAGCCATCATAAGTCATCTATTTTATTTTGTCAAAATAAAAAATAAAATGCAGTCAACATGTTCCACATTTTTCCAAGTGTCCACAAGTCCAATACTGGGGAAAAAAATAGTGACTCTGCATTCAGTAGAGATGTTTCACTGCTTACATTTTTTATTTGTTTTCATACTTGTCCCATCTCTGCTCTGTCTAAACCAAGCCAACCATTCAGATGAAGGGTTCCTGAATTTGTGTCATGTGACTGTTTTTCACCACTGAGTCACTTGTTTTTTCTTTGAATCTTATGATAACAGTTGTTTTTTTGCCCAAATCTTAAATAACACTGTTGAACCCAGACAATTTCACGTTTTCATGAAAACCCACACTTTTATTCACGTGCTAACGTAATTGCACAAGGGTTTTCTAATCATCAATTAGCCTTTCAACACCATTAGCTAACACAATGTAGCATTAGAACACAGGAGTGATGGTTGCTGGAAATGTTCCTCTGTACCCCTATGGAGATATTCCATTAAAAATCAGCCGTTTCCTGCTAGAATAGTCATTTACCACATTAACAATGTCTAGACTGGATTTATGATTGATCTAATGTTATCCTCATTAAATAAAACAGTTTTTGTTTCAAAAATAAAGACATTTCTAAGTGATCTGAACTTTTAAACAGCAGTATATATTTATTTATATAGACTGGTTCCTACCAATAAACCTCATTACACGTGATTAGTTCATGCACAGTTGGCAAAAATCTGATCTGCCTTCCTGCTTTTACAGTTTCTGGCTCTGATAAATGGTATAATTTGGTCTTTATTTGAAGACAACTTGTCTCTCAAACCTGCTGGCTGATTTTAGGGTTCAGGTGATTAATTATTGTTAAGTTAAAATTATTATTAAAACACCCTTCAACAGTAAAAGAGCTTGTTCTGATGATTTACAGCAAAAAGTACCACAGTCTATAAGAATTCCAGAACAAGCTGTTTTTGATGGCATTTATTAAATAGTCACCGATGGATGCCATATTATGCAATGGATGCTGAGGAAGCCTGTTCCATTTTCAGATGAATTACCAAATTTCTGTCTCTCTCACACTTTGGCCCCAACAGGCTGGAACCAGAGCTGATCTTTCGTCTGTCTGCGCTCAGCTCCTTCGCGGTCTGGACAACCGGCCATCTGAAGCACCAGCTCACTCGCTAATGCACACTCTCCCAGTCCTCAACACCATCCTCACACACAGCCCAGAGTGCCTCACTGAAGGTGACAGTAGGACAATGGGTTTCCCGCTAATCAAAAGCAAAGCTAAAATAGACAGCTCAGAATTCATGTATATGTATATATATATATATATATATATATATATATATATATATATACATACACAGGATCCTTTGTTTTGTAAAGTTCTATGCATTATTGGAAGTTTTCACACTGACCTTTCTCCACTCTTGACTGGTTCTAGATCACATAACCCTCCTGAGTAAAAGGCTTGTGGACTGGCTACGTTATGCTAGTATCGTACAGGGAGGTGGAGCTTCCTCAGGGAGATTCTTCACAGGACCCAGATCCCGTCAGGTGACCAATCTGCATTCATTTTTAGCGCGTATAGTTCAGTTGACAAATTATGTAAAATGCAGAGATCAGTTTGTGTAATTCTTAACTTTTTTCCTGGTCAGTCTTACCTGTATTATTTTGTTTGTTTGTTGGTCAGCCGGTGCCTATAGCAGAGCTGGATGGGATGGTGTCGGGGGATTTCTTCACTGTACTGTGTGTGGGACAGGGCTTTACAGAAGATCAGTGGATGAACGTCTATTCCTTTTCCATGCTGCACCATTGGCTTCTTACCTACCACTCTGTTTCCAATGGCAACAGCACCATAGAAACTGGTACGACCTTCCAGTACATGCTGACCGCAGCCTTCCAGTGCTTTTATGTAGTTTTATGAATTAATGATTGATGAATGGCCTTTGTTACCATCATTTGTTACCTTTGTATGCATAAAAGACAAATGAAAACCTTTCTAGGAAAATGACTAAACAACAAATACGTGAATTTTGGCCTGTTAAGTAACATCTGCCTCGAAGTGTAAATGACGGAGGCTGTGATTCCTTCATATCGCTCTTCTCAGATGACCTGCTCTGTGTTTTCATCATCCTCAGCAAACAGGTCACAGCTCAGCCTCTCCCACTCCTTTTCTAATGGTAAGACATTAGAGTTTATGGACCTTCCCTGCATGCGCCTGCATCTCAGCAACAATAAATAAGCTTCACTCCTACCTTTTCTATTTAACACCGGGGCAGTAAAGATCATCTTCCAGCACTTAATATGATCATGACTCACAACTACACTTGATCTATCAATAGAAATTCTCTTCTGCGACCTCTGACATCCACTTGCTCTTTTTTGTGTGGGTTGTTTGCTTTCATTTAAATTTCCAAATGGATTTCTAAAGGTAACTGAATCACTGTGGTGAATTAACTGCCCTGTCAGTATACTGTATACTAAACAAGCTGCCACAGAGCTACATGCTGCATGTGGTGTGGAAATAGTGTACATAGCAAGGACGATTATGGCATTAGTTACCTCTGAGTGTTTCCTCTTAACACTTTTCTGATTGGATGTTAACAGTTTTCATGGCTGCTTTTATTACTTTGCAATCTTCTAATATTACTTCAACAGTTATTTTGTTATGTTGTAGTCAGTGGTAAACATCGCTGTATTAACCCTCTCTAATAACCACATCTACCGGTAATTGTCAACAGCAAGTTAATCTTTTTTTAAGTTGTTTTTTTGGCCTTTTTATGGTTTTGTTGGACAGGTTAGTTGAGAGGCAGACAGGAAAGTAGGAAGAAGAATGGGGGGAAGGCCTGCAGCAAAGGGCCGTGAGCTGCAATCGAACCCAGGCCTCTGTGTCGGAGACTATAGCCCCTGTTTACGGGTCACCCTCTCAAACAGTTGAGCTACCTGGACACCACCCAACAACAAACTAATCTTAAAGCTTTAAATTTAAAGAGCTTACAGGACCCTGGGTTTGATGTTGGTAGACCCACTGCACACTCCAGAACAGTGGAGACTCTCTCAGACACAGGAACAGAAAGGACGGCGGCTGTCTCAAATGCAGGGACAGGAACAGACCTCACGTTGGTAGCTGTATCACAAATCCTCTGTTCCAGATGACCGGTCAGAGGTGGACGGGTCGGTGGTTTCTATGGTTTCGGCTACCTCCTCCTCCAGCCGACTGTTGCCTCCGAAGGAGCGTCTGAGGGAAAAGGCTTTCCAATACTGCCAGCGCCTCATCGAACAAAGTGATCGCAGTGAGTGTTTGTGCACGTTAAACTGAGAGAGAAGTGAGTCATGTTGTAGAATTGCTCATGCACAATAAGTCTATGTCTTATATGTGGACACTGTGTAAGTGTGTGCTCTCATGTGTTTTTCTCTTTCCTTCAGAGGCACAAAAGAAGACGGACACAGAACTGCAGAAAGCGGTGAGCCTGTATATCATTTATTATGACTATTGAAAAATACTGTAAGTTTATACACGCACTCCGGTTCAGTTTCTGCAGCACAAAGGCCTAAAAAGTAGGAATCCTGCATGTCTTCCTAACTCCTATACATTGTATGGGTTTAAATCAGTTTCAAACACTTGGCAAAACTGACTCTGGCTCTTTGAATCATCGATAACGGAACTCTGAAGGTGCTAAGCCTTTAGGTTCTGTGTGCGCTAAGGTGGGGCCTTCATGGATCAACGAATGCTTAGAATCATAGGAGTTTCAAGTGTAATCAATGCCTTAGGTTCTTTTTCAACTTCCTTGAGCTGTTCCTGAGCAGCTCACTTGTCAGAAGTGCAGAAAAGTACACGATGTGAATTTCTATCATTCATTCTGTCGTTCATTCTATCGTTCTATCGTTCTTTCTATTGTTTGTTCGTTGGTTCTGTTGTTCGTTGGTTCTGTCCTTCATTGGTTTGTTGGTTGGTTCATTTGTTCTTCTATCGTTCGTTCGTTTGTTCATTTGTTCGTTTCTACGTTTGTTCTATCTTTCATTCGTTTGTTCATTTGTTCCTTTGTTCTGTCATTTGTTCATTCGTTTTATCCTTCATACTATCTTTCGTTGGTTTTATCGTTCGTTCTATCTTTTGTTCGTTCATTCGTTCTATCGTTTGTTTGTTTGTTCCTTCATTCTGTCATTTGTTCATTCGTTCTATCATTTGTTCGTCCGTTCTATCGTTTGTTCGTTCCATCATTCGTTCTATCGTGACTTGCTGTTTGATTATGATCCATCCTGTCTCCATTTTGGGGCTAATTTATAATCATGCATGCATAAATGTGCGCAACTCTGTCACTTTGGAGACAAACATATGGATCCTGCTGCTGTTTGATGCTGCAGGTGTTTCATAAACTTCAAGGTAAGACTGCTACAAACATCTGGAAGCAACAAAGTAAACTTCAGCTCCAGTTAAGGTTTTATTAAAAACTGGCTTACATTCATTACTGGTGAGTCTGATTAATCTGACTTGTTGCAATCTGTTTTCACTGCAGTAAAATTTGATTTTTATGGACATTTTAGTTTGTAAAATATGTGAATTGTAAAATGAAGTGAATGAGAAAGATGTTTTATGACTTTAAAATGTATATTTTACTCTCTGTGATGTTTATGGACCTGAACTGGTGCTAAAATATGGAAGAAATCTCCCCAAAACTCACAACTCCAAGTGTGTCGTGATCTTGTATATGCTTATTTGTTGTGACCTCATGAGATGTTAGTGCGTCTGATCTGACAGAAAAGTGAGCAGAGTGCCCATTCAGACATGAAGCAGACTTGTTCAGCTGCTGTCCGATTAAAAGGAAGGAGCAAATGTCTAAAAGTAACATCTCCTTTAATAGCAGGAGCCAGTGTTTCCCAGCAGAACATTACATTATGACAACATAATCATAGTTATTTACTTCACCCGTCAGTGGTTTTAAAGTTTGAGCTGATCAGTGTATGTAACATTGTAAACCAGGTTTTATACTTGTTTCTTCACTGTACTTGTCCTGTTTCCTGTCTTAGTGTCTGGTCGAGGCAGTGTGCATCCTAGACTGTGTGTGTGTTGAGGATGCCTCGCTGGTCTTCAGAACATTTCCGTTCATTAAAGCCCTCTTTGGTCGCCTCAGCGCTGACCTGTCATTTGCCAGAGTCCTGCTGCCCATAGCACAGTTTTACCTCAACCACGGTATGCAAACAAAAAACCAAGAAGAATTTTTAAAAAATTGAGTGTTGCTGAATGTGTCTTTCTGTATTTTCCTGCTCTTGTATGTTGCATAGTAAGTTAATCCATAGAATTTAAATGGTACAGGTTTAGCACAAAGGTTAGGTGCTGTATCTGGTCCAGATTTGGAATGAAGATGTTCACAGCGGCTAAGAATCAGACTAATTCCTGGATAGGTTTTCTGTGGGTCAGAGGAGGAAAAATCTGGGCTCCCAATAAAATCACAATGTGATGGATGACCTCCTTAAACGGTGTTCATTTTTGACAGTTTGGTCAATATTTGTGCAATACTTCTGTCACTGAAATCAGAAATACTCTTTTAAGATGCATTTTACGTTGAATTTTTGCACAGTTACTTTTAAAATTTATGGTTTTGCATACTTATCAATATGTGCTCATAACTGTCATAGAGTCACTTGTGAATACTGTATTCGTAAATGGTCGTTAGCCTCCGATGGCTCCACAGTTGTCGCTTTCGTTTTGTAAATGTCGTGCATACATAAGCATTAAAAGGCTAAATGTCGACTTGAATGTGTTTAGGTGAGATGGCAGCGGTGGACTGTGAGAGTGTGTGGAAGCTGGTGTTTGGCCAGTTTCCTGCTGAGCTGTTCAGCGACCCTTTCCTGGCACACGAGCTTCTACGTTTCCTGCGGCTGAACCTTGAGAAATTTCAGCTGGGAGTTCCACAGTACACACACTTCTTCCCGAACCTGTTGAAGGTGAGAAAACCCGTGCTTACACTTTGACTGTGTATCTTATTCACACAGGTTCTGTAGACTATTGTCTGCTTACACCATCTTTCTGTCTGTAGTTTCTAGCCTGGGACAGTCCAGCAGTAGTGGATGACTTTGTGGATCTGCTGCCCTCTCTGGTTACACCTGCTACTGCAGTGGAGCTGCTCCACACACTGCTGGATTTGCCTTGTCTCTCTGCTACACTGATCTTGCAGCTCAGGTTCATGTACACAAAGCATCGATACAGTCTACTCCTGCATTCACAGTTTATATCCCCGCCTCACTGAGTCTGTGTGTTAACGTGTTGCAGGTCTACATGTTTGCCCATCTCTGAGCCAGGCGGTCGTGGCCTCCTGTCCCTGGATGCATTTCGAAATCCCTCTTTTCGAGGGCTTTTCCTCTTCATGCTTCGAGGGGAGGCAGGATCAGGTACTGATGACAGTCACAGAAGTAAAAAATAGTTTGGCATTTTAGGAAATACAGTGGTCCCTCGTCTATCACGGGGGTTACGTTCCAGACCTCCCTGTGATAGACGAAAATCCACGAAGTAGCGACTATACTTATTTTATTATTTATACATACTTTAAGGCATTCTAAACCCTCCCCACACACTGCAGAGCAACACTATGCGCAGCGATCAGACGTCCGTGAAATGAACAAGATGCTGAATGCAGCTACACACAGGAGACTGATGAGACTGATGCTACAGTCTCTGAGCCAATCAGTGCCCAGCGCTGAACACTATTTTATTTCGATTAAATATTCTTTGTATATGTTTCAATCTATATTTTGATATATTTTTGATATTGTTTTCATTTTTTTTTAGGCTAGAAAATGCTTATTTTGCAGCAAAAATAATTTAAATAATGTAGCAATTGCAGAGCTGGCTGCAATGCACCATGGGAGTTCAGGGTGTTGGGGGTTTAAATGTCATTGTTGTCATTTATGTTTGTGTTAAAGTGTTATATTGTTAGAACCGTGAGTGTGAAGTGTGTTTGATGACTTCCTGCCACATTTTGACAGCATAGACTTCTGTGTGTCACAATAAAAGTATCTCCCAGCTACAGAGTGCATAAAAGGCAGACCTCTTTTCTCCAGTGTTGTTCTCCAACGCAGCTCACCACAATAATAAATAGATAGAAATACCTATATACTGTTAAATCCTGTGATATACCAAAAAATCCGTGATACCAAATGCAATTTAAAAATCCACGATACAGCGACACCTTGAAAAGTGAACCGTGATATGGCAAGGGACAACTGTACTTCTTTTCCCAGATAAAGGCATTATACTTGGAGATGGATCGATATGAGAGAGGTGTCAGTCTTGTCAACTGCCAGCAAGAAAATGTTAGAAATCCTTGTAAGACTGTGGTTTACTTTTGCATTCATGCCAATAAATGAAATTCATTTGATGTAGCTATGACATAGGAGCGGATATCTCCTCCTTTTTGCATTTGGAAATAGGAACTGTTTATACAAAAAAGCAGAACTAATCTTCTCAAGAAATGTAGCCTGTGGTCGTTGAAACTGTCTAGCTGTAATTTTCACAGATTGTTTTGTACCTTTAAATCCTGGGCTGGGGAAAAACGCTTTTATTCTGCTAACATAGCTGACAGAACCATTATAATTTTGCTTCTCCCTCTTTAGGCGACACGATTGACCGACTGAGCACGCTCCATGATCTGCTAGCTGAGGCTGCTGACTGGCCGAGAGTTGTTCAGTGTGCCCAGACTATTCCTGTGCTGTTGCACATTTATTTCAACACAGTAGTTACGGTGAAGAGATTCAACGTTCTTTATTAATTTATTACAGCTGTAATTGCAGTATGTCTATTATAATGTGTGTTTTAGGGTAAATACTGGATGTTTATAACTCTATCTTATGTGTTCTAGGTGGCTGATGAGAAGCTTTTAGCACATTTAATTTTGGTGATGTTGGAGAGAAGCAGCATCCTCCTTAACATCCCTACATACATCAAAGAGATACACAGGTATCCTTAAAACATCCAGGGGAACAAAACTGCTGTTTTCGGTCTTAAAGGCTCTGTGTGTATTCTTGCTTTATAATTTGACATCTATTACAAACAGAAATGTCCATAAAATAAAGCTGCGATGAAGAAAGAGTCTGAACCAGGTCAGATTAATAAGACTCACTAATAATTAAATCTGGATTTTGACAAATCATTAATAGGAGCTGAAATTCAGTTTGTTGCTTTCAGCTGTTTGTAGGGAGTCTTTCCTCTGAGTTTATGAAATACCTGCAACATGGACTGTTTGCTAAGCTGCTATTAGTTCAGATTCAGTCTTTTATCGCATACAAAACAAAACATAAAAGTGACCTATGTCTGAATGATTTTAACAGACTGATGAAACAGCAATGTCATATATCCCAAGTCTGAAAAAAAAGCTTCAGTTTTACCCCAAACTCATCACTCCATCCTTCTCTTACTGTTTCTGCAGAGTGTTCAGCTGCCATCTTTTGAGGATGTGCAAGCTCCACCCCTCTCTGGTAGTGGACCAGTCTCACGAGCTCCTGGAGTTTGCAGGAATCCCTGGCAACGTTTACAGCAAAGAAGAACTCTACACACATGTGGTAATGACTCTGTGTGTTTGCATGAGACAGTGGATTGCAGAGAAGAGCGCTTAAAGATCCTTTCTGGTTCTCATCTTTGAAAATGTGCCAAAATGTGACTCTGCCATCATGTGAAACGTTCTTGATTTCCAGGTGTGGGTGCTGGGAGAATACCTCTCTGTGTCATGTGACAGCCGCTGCTCTGTGAGTCTCATCACTTCTTGCTTTGAAACTCTGGAGGCCGTACTGTTTGAGATCACTTCATCCGGAACCCCTCCTGGAACAGTTTGCCCTGCCCCTAGAGTCATCACCACTTTAATGAGCGCTCTTGCTAAGCTGGCATCACGGTCACATGACCTCATACCCAGGTAACAGAGTTTTTTGTTTTTTTTTTTTTTGTTTTTTACATTTTTGAAAATTTGTTTGGCTTCTAATTGTGTGTTTGTTTCTCTTCTAGGGTGTCTCTGTTCCTCTCCAAGCTAAGAACGGTAACCAGAGGCGGGTCAGTCGCTTGGTGCTCTGATGAAGAGGACCTTGTTGCCATAGTAACCCGAGGGGAGGAGCTGTGGTCGCTGCTGAAGGCGCCCAGCGTGGCTCAGAGCGTCCTGACCCCATCTCCTCATATCACCACACCACAGTGGCACAGAGACACCAACGTTGCCATGCCGCTGCAACTGCGAGCCCTCACCAGCCTCACACACCCTCAGTGACACACACACACACACACACACACACATGCAATCACGTGCACATCATCATCTTGCACTTGCACAAACATTAGTGTCAAAGAGTGACATTCGCATCATGAAATTAACAAATGAACCTTGTTTGATTTTTGCACATTGTTTTTGTGAATAAATGACATTTTGTGATTGAAACAAAGTACAGAAATCCTTTACAGGCAATATAGTGTCTCTTTAATACAGTGATTTCACAGATACATCATTTTTTTGTACAAAATAGATCATCTGATTTAGAAAAAAAAAGCTCACTACCTGAGTGTTTTCAAAAATAAAAACATTAGATCTACCAGCGATTAGGAACGTCATGAAACTGTCATCAATACAGTGCTTGTGGAAATATAGAAAATTATAAAAATAAACATGGAAATGTGCATATATAATCTACCTGTATAACATAACCATCAATGTATGTCATACTCAAGAGGACACTAGTAAATTCTACATGTTGTTGTTAGAAAAGTGCTCATGAATAAGAGTGCACCACTTTGACAAGACAACGGCAATTAGAGCCCTCGGAACAAAATACTAGAAGCACTAAACGTTGACATTTAGTGTGATTGTAACGTTTGACCCACTCATCACGGTCTTTGATCGTATTATATCTCAGATCCACCTACAGAAAATCATGATAATTGATTTTGAGGCAGATTTAACCAAAATCTTAACAGATTCACAACCAAGTCGCTTGTATTTGACCTTTATCTTAATCAAGTGCTTAAACTTCTCATTAACAGATGATTCATATTACCTGGATATAATATTATGTAACATATACATTTCCCCAGTGAGGGATCAGTAAAGTTTATCTTATTTTAAAGTCTGCCTGCATATTGCTTTTGCTCTGTCTCAGTGTAAATCAGGGTGTGTGGCAGCGGATTTGCATACTGACAATTTAACGTATAATATACTGGCAAAAGAATTGTTCCAGAATAAATTATCTTTTAGCTTGAAGCTAATTTTACTTTTAAATTTTGCAACACTGTCAAAATGAACAAAAGTAAAAGAACATCAGCCTAACTGTGAGCTTTACTACACGACTGTAGCTGTTAGCACCAATACAAAATATTGCTTGTGTGTTCAGTTTTGATGCATCGCTTTTGGTTGGATTTCTAAAAGGAACCAGACAGATGTCAGATAAGTTACAGAGAAGAAGAAGCTTGAAGAGATAGTTTAAGCCACTTTTATGTCTGTACTGTAAATATGAAGCAGGTGCTTTTCTAGTGTAGTATAGAGGCAGTGATATGCTGGTGTCTCCTTTGTGTAGTTAATGATAATCAATAGGCACTAAAAGTGATCAACGTTTGCAATTAAAACAGTTCCAGGTCTCCTCAATGCACTTGCCCAGTTTCATGGTGGGTTACATATAACATCTCGAGTTCTTCTGTGGATTGAGGTTGTCTCAGTGTCTTCTATCTCTTCATGTGATCCTACACTGATTCCATATTGTTAAGGTCTCTATGGAGGTTTTACCACCTATTGCAAGACTCTCTGTTCTTGTTAAAGAGTATAATTTGTTAAGACTTTGTATATTTGGGATCACGGTCACACTGGAAAATAAATCTGTGACCAGTCAGATTCCTCTGTGATGATACTGCATGGTTGATTATAGGGATGTCCAATAATATCAGTGGGCCAATATTGGCATAAAAATGTAATATCGGTCACTATCATCAGTTTTTGTTTTTTGCCTATCATGAAAACTGATAAAATAATGCCAGGATTTTGCCGGCATTTACTGGACTCATAGAGAGAGGGAGAGTCTGAACTGTTGTTTGAGACTCTTTTTTAAAAAAGGCATAAATATGGCATTTTTTCCGTAACTTAAGTTGAAGTAGTTTTCTTATTTTGCACAGACAATGTTTACATTTGGAAAGCCTTGTTGCATTTGAGAATGCATCCAATGGGGCATCACAATAAAATTAGGCGTGATGTGTTAATTCCACCACAGGAGATATGTGATGTTGCCTAAAATGAGTTAAATAGCCCACATATACCAGTATCAGATGACATCAGAAACTGAGAGTTGGACAATATCGACATATCGGTTATTGGCAAAAAAGCCAATATCGGACATCCCTAGATGGTAAGTATGAACATCAAAGATGCCTAAAGCATTTACTCAGTACTCTATTTGGCATTCAGATATGAGAGTGTTATCAATATTCTCACCTACTTTTCATTTATAAAATGATTCTTTTAACTGAACATAGGTCAACTATGCAAACATCAGCCTAGAGGTGATTAAGATTTACATCCAAAGGATTTTCTCGGTCACTTATTGGCCGTCAACATGGCAGTAGTGATTGTTCATAACAATGTTTCAGACAGCAGAATTAGAATCATGTTTTTGAGTAAGTTTGGTCTACAGAGGTGAAGTTAAATAACTGGCATTTGGGACAGATTTTTAATTTAAACAGTAAAAGTGTTTGGAATTTCATCTGATCCTTAACAGTCAGATCATCAGCACCATCCCTGTAGGTGTAGCCTCCTAAGTCAAGTTAGTTGTAGTCAACACAGTGATTTTATGACTAAAATAGACTTTTATCCGTCACTCAGTCTGGTATGGAAAAATAAGATGACAGAAGCCAGTCACCTCGATGTCTGCAGCACTGGTCCAGGCAAGTACAGGTACCTCCAGATGGCATAATAATGGATGCCTGCTCCAACTGCAACAAACAGATGCCAGATGGCGTGGGCGAACGGGACGAGGCCATCGCTCTTAAAGAAGACTACGCCCACCACGTAGAAAACACCTCCCACGGCTAGTTCACACACACCTGCACGTTCAACCTGTAAAATGTCAGACATTACGGAAGAATGCATGTGCAGCTCAAACAAATCAGGTGAAAAAAACATCAAGATGGTTTACTGTAATAAATAAATTTAAAAAATACAAAGCTGTGGTGAATGCATTTTAACCCTTGTGTTGTGCTGCAGGTCAAAATTGACCGGTTTTAAAGTTTGAAAATGTGGAAAAAAATATATTTTCACAAGGAAACAATATTTTTTGGTGCCCGTAAATGAAGACAACTGGCGGGTTAAATCTTTAGGGACACCGTTAAGTGTTTTGTGTGTTTTAGCCACAGAACCTTCAATATTTCTATAAACAGTAGTGTTTAAAGAAAGTGCATGACCTTGAAATTTCACATTTCTAACGCCTTTTTTCCATAATGGTATGTTCCATGTCCTCATACAGTTCAATCTGATAGGAGATTCTTGTGTGAAAAGTTTGAGTCTCTGCAAGTTGAATTTTATAGCTTACTAAAATGGAAACCAATGATTCAATGAAGGAGAGGAAGCCCATGTAAATTTTGTGCTTTAGAAAACAGAAATTATCTTACAGCAACTAGAAGTGTCTGTAGATCCTACACTAAAACAAACAGAGGCCTCAGGTTTGTTCTTTTACCTGCGACTGTCTGTTTCACTCACAATAGAAGGAAGTCTGTTGCAGTGGAAGGACTTACAAAGAAAGCTTTTTTTAGAAGCCAAGAAAGACAACGCTTATTTGAGCTTACCATGAACAGAATGACCAAAGCAGGGACGGCCCCCATGGTGACATATCCCAGCAGCTCTACAAGCTTGTACCTGCAGGCAGAAAACTGGGACATGAAAAGATAACATCTCCATTTATCTATGCAAGTGTTTCTGCTTCAAACAGCCGTCAGGTGTTTGCTGTAAACACCTGAGGGGTCGGAGTTTGGTTTCAGGCTAATTGTGTCGACCCAGTGAGCAGAGACACACGGAGGGAGACTGTGTTACCTCTCATGGAAAAAGAAGACATACATGGATCCAATGCAAGCCATGACCCAGATTAGCCAACGCATGTGGCACGCCCAGGGCCCCAACTCCCTCAGCATCAACCTGAGGAGACATATCACACTTATATCACTCCGGTGTGTTCACTGTGATCTTGCTAACCAGCTTTGTTGTCCAATAGATGGCATAAAATTTGCTGGATTGAGTCACATAACCCACCAGGGAGAGTAGGAGGCCGCGATGAAGAAGTAGATGGCCATTCTGTCGCACATGTGGAAACGCTGCTCCACTGTCCTACAGAGGAGCAGAAAGCACAAGAGCTCACTTTTACAATAAAACTACCTTTATCTGCATGTGGGGGAGAATACTACAGGAAGCCATCTTAACATTTAATCAATAGGAGTTGACCAGTCAAAACCAACGTTAGAGATATCTGGATTTCAATTTGGGCTAGTCAGAATAAAAGCTGCAGATCCATGGTGCAATGGCAGCCGCTGTGGTGGATATTATGGTTAGAAAATGCTGTGGAAAAAGTTAAAATTCACCTGACATTGCAGTAAAACAGCACCACGGTATGTTTGAAGCTGAATCTGCCTCTGACTAGCGTTAGCTTCTGATTAGCAACAGATATTGACAACTTTTTGATGAGACAAAACTCCAGTTGAACATATCTACAGTTTGGGATCTCTGCAACGGCATTCTGACTAGTTCAAACTTTAACTTAAGAATGTGAAAAGGACAATGTAAATATGTCAAAATGAGGAGAATTGAAGATATCTTGAACTACAAGTAGGAACAGTCAGAATTAACTGTGAGATTAATTCATCTGGAACTACAGCTAGTCATAATTCAGATACAGAAATCTGTAATGAGAAACTGGATTGGTAAGTAACATTATTTGTCCAGGGGAATGGTGACATTGATATCTGACATGTAATAATTTCGTTACAGATCTGGAAAATACATATCCAGTCTAACTTTTGAATGTTAAATGGGTTTGCCATAAAAAGCATATTCTGTTGATTATTGAATTCCTCCAGGCTGTAGAAATATTACCATCTGAGGAATTAAGTGTCCTGGAATCTTTATAAATTTGTTCAAGGAAAAAACACACATTCCTCCAACCCTGTCCTTCAATAGAGAAAGCACTGCTTGTTGTGTCTATTTGGTGGTTGTTTTTTTACAGCATGAACACATTCTTAGGCCAGAATGTTAATAAAATCTGGCAGAATCCTGATAAGTGCTCAAAGTAGGCTTGAACTAAAATTGCCCAGGCTTGTAGAAGAATCAGAATAGATGAATGTAGTCCTAGACTAATTCCCAGAATTAGTCAGTAATAGCTACAAAACTATGAGGCCAAAATTCTCATACCTTTGCTATGCTGATGATACCCAGCTCTCCCTGTCATTCCCCCCAAATTTTAGACAAGCTGATGTGAATTCAGGCATTTTAGGCTACAACGGTCTCAAAAAAAGCCCATGAAGTCCTGGAGGGACTGGCATATAGACGCATTACAGAACATGACCCCTAATCATTAAAGTACCTGCCGATTTTTTTCCAACAAGTCATCCAGTAACAATCAAAACACATTTTATTGTATCAAAACTGCTGAAATTTTTAAAATTATCATTACACAGAAACACAATTTTCAGTGTTGAAATCATAAATATACTATGGATGTCATGCCAGTAGGTCAACTTTTCCATTAAAATACTTCTCCTGGGCTGTTTTGAATGGGGGTCACCCAAACCAAAAGTGCATAGACTAATACTGGGTTTAGTCTATGCACTTTTGGTTATTTTGCACAGATAATTAGTAACATTAACGCATTCCTTATCTGTTCCATATCCATCTGAGCACCCCCATGAGAAACATCTGGAGGCACCAGTGAGCATGAGATGCTTTCTAATAACACATACAGTAGAGGAATCTCCAGGGTGGTAGAGAATAATATGGAAATGATCCATTCTCTGAAAATGTGAGCTAAAGATGATGTAATACACTTTCACTACCACGCCACATCTGTCCTCTGTTGTCTTCTAGATGTTTTGGTTAACATGCTGTATGTCTGCATGTGTTGTAAATCTACCAGAGCAGCACATGAACACACACACATGGACATCTGCCTAGTTCCTACCCGCATTTTCTGCAACACACACACAAACACACATACCGGAGGTGGCTGATTTTCCAGGCAGCAGTGTGGAAGAGCGTGGAGGTGATGAACAGGCCGGTGAGACCACTCCCATAGAGCCAGGCAGCAACACAATGCCATTGGTCCACAGACAGGAAGTAGAGCACAGACCCGCCCACCAGACTGGGGAGGATCCACAGCTAGAAGACATCAAAGAGTCACAAATTATTATCATTTCCTCACAGCACACACACATAAAACTTGTCTGTAACATTTTTATAAGTGTAGTTTATGTAATTTATGATTTTCAATCATACAAATAAAATGGTAATATGTGCTGTTGGTTGACTGTTGTTTAGCTTTTACAATGTCTAGTTACTTTCCTTTTCCAATAATAATTTCTTGACATTATTAACATTCAACAAAACAAGAACCTCTGTTAAAAGAATAGCTTAACATTTCTGAGTAATACACTTTAATGTTGAGAATTTAAGAAGATTGGCCTCACCCATACTGTAAATACATATACAGAGTAAATAGCACTAGCAGCTGGTTTGCTTAGCTTAACACGACTGAAAACAGGAGGACACAGCGAGTCTGAGTAAAAAAAAATATTAATAAAAAAATTAACACTTTATATCTCAAGTTGATTTAAAAACAGATTTGAAAAAAACACAATTTTGTAGTTTTATTGTGGTAGTGTGCCAAGCTATTTCTGGGCACTACTACTCTTCCATGGCAACTGTCCATATCCATGTGCATGTCCACACTAGAAGATAATCAAGGCTTCACTGGCCTTAAGCAGAGACAGACTAGCTGTTTCCCTCTGTTTCCAGTTATTGTGTTACGATTGGTTGCTAGAGTTAGGGGCATTTATCACACAGATATGCGAGTGAAACCAATTTTCTCAGACAGAAAGCAACAAATTCCTGATTCTGCATCATACCAAAACTAAAAAAATATATTTATTGGGCCTACTCACACAGAATAGCGCTTTAATTTACAGTGAACTTGTAGTGACTAAATGAATCGACGTAGCATTAACACAACTGATAACAGAAAACATTTGAGGTCTGTGTCTATGCTTTCATTCATCTGTCTTCTGTCTGTTTCATTCACTCTCAGGCCGAAGCACACCGGGATTACAGCAGATTTGAGGAAACTACAGGCTGACGCACAGATTATCTCACTGCCTCGATCACTCAGCCAAAAATCCTCCTCATTCTGCCTCATTCCTCACAATCCCCTGCTTCTTTTCAGAGGCCTCTCTAAACCGACAAACTCGCCATGCAGGGACAGTGCATGATGAAGCGAATGTGAACAAATTGTCCTCCTTGAGTGGTGTCACACAGGTTACTTATAAATGGTTTCTAGTTCATGGTCAAATGCAGTCATCTGACAAGCGGCAACGACAGTCCTATGAAACAATGTGTTGTTCTGAGAGATTGAATATAGAGATGAATGTGCAATAAAAATGTAGGAAAACTTTAAAAATTAGGAGACGATTCACTCCCTCAGCATGTTCAGTTTGTCTCTTTTCTCATCAGTAAATGTTTCTGCTTCAAGCCAGCAATAACGTCGATTCATGCATTCCACCTGTCGATAAGTGTCAAATTTCCCCATCCATCCAAGACATGTTACTGTGCTGTGTCGGCCCACTATGCATGACACACCTCAGGAATAATCACAATGACGCAGTGCTACAGCCCAATCCCTAGCTAGCTGCTTTATACTGTAAAAAGTGCAAGGTCGAAGGCAGCCTTTCAAAAACATCTGAGGAAGCCTGTGTGTTTTTCTGTGTATGTTGTGTACCTGTTTTCATTGCAATTTAATCAAATGCAAATCAAATTTGTACAAGAAAAGATCATAGTTTCATATTTTGCAACAAAATACATGATTATTATATAAAGAGTCACTTATCAGAGTAAATTTTTACTATAATAATCAGGTATTTGTATCTATGCTCTTATTTCTTTACTCAACTGTTTCTTTCTAGCTATTTCTGTTTTAGTTACAGAGATATGAAAAGCGTATACATGTTTCTGTCCGTCTCTGTTTGCTTGACTCACCCCGTGTGTGGCACAGTTTGCAGCATGTTCGTATTCGGTGGGCTGGTATCTCTTACTGGCTGGCACCCTGCAGTTCATGAACCTGAGAGGGAGAGGCAGCAACAGAGAGGAGGGAAGACGGAGAGGAGAAAGTCTTCAGAAAGTGTTCAGGTAATAAAAGTAAAAGTACATCTGGGGTCAAAACATCCCTCTCACTCCAGACTTGTTCATACTAGGAGATCCAGGAGCACTGGAGCATTTAACCCTTTCTCACGCTGAATGGATTCAAACTGCACTTATGTTCAGTAGGAATATTTTGTTATGAACTGGAAGGCCGCTATGTGGTTCATCCAATTAGGAAAACTTGCTGCTCTGGAGAATCTATCATTCAGGTTACTAAATAAGGTGAAACTTTAACTTGTGTATGCCTGTATGGACAGAGGACAATAGTGTTTCATCATACGGTCAAGATGAAGTTGATGGATTACTGACTGTAATATAGTGATGTGGCTAAATCTAGGATAGAGTGCACCAGTGTATTATGTATGTTTGTATATAATTTGTTTTTTTGGGGGAGGGGGTTTGTCCGTTTTTTCTTTGCTTTGTATCTTGCAAATATGAAGTGCATCTTGTGTATGGGAATACTTAGGTGTGTATGTGTACGTGTGAAAGTACATGTGTGTCTGTATGTGGGCATGTTTAAAGGCTTACAATATTTATTGATGTATGTTTACACAAGTTCATTCTACCTCTGTATGTTTTTTTGTAAAATGTGAAAAACAAGAAAAATATTAATCATAAATATACGTCCGGCGACCTTACTGATTTATTAGTGTAGAAGTTAACTGCGTACTGAACCTCAGTGTGTGTGTGTGTGTGTGTGTGTGTGTGTGTGTGTGTGTGTGTGTGTGTGTGTGTGTGTGTGTGTGTGTGTGTGTGTGTGTGTGTGTGTGTGTCATGAACATTCTTGAAAGATTTACAGTTCTCTAATCCACATCACCTCATCACTGCGAGGGCAATTATCCATGTTGCTATGGTCACCAATGATGTCACTGTCTGTACACCCCAAGAAGACAGCAGTAGCCATTAACCATTTATGTTTAAGTTGTTACTTTGCCAAGGAATGCGGAGGACTAACGGATTTAGATTAAATTTTCAAGGAAGGTCAGAAATGACACAAGGACCAAGTGATTAGATTTTGGCAGTGATGCTGCTTATAGTCTGGATCCACGGATTTGTTCAGGATTTCCCATTGCGAGTTAGCAGCCGGGACGGTGTCACTGTAACTATGACAACAAGTGAACGCTACGTTCTGCCTGCTGACGATCACATGATTGCGATTCTACTACCAATCCACCGCTGCGGACTTATCAGGACTTATCTGTCGCAAATAATACAAGAAACAATTGATTAAATTGAGGGGATGTTTCCGAATCCCATCGATTCCGACAGCCCGCTACAAATTTAGGTCACGTGATTCGATATCCATACATAACGTACAAATGCATAACACACGCCTGTGCTCAGTCCAAGATCATTTTGTTGTTGTCTATGTTGCCATGATTTCTGATCATCAATAACTAATTTTAAAAATGCTGTATTTCTACAAAAATATGCTGCATTTCTGACAATGCCATAAGGGGGAATGAACAGCCTTGGAGGAGTACTGCACTTCCTTATTGCTTTTCTGGTGACATTTTCTTGTGTACTGTATATCTGTATGTATGTGTAAGTTGTATGTGCTATCTAACCAGCATTTAATCTCTTAGTTACAGTTAGTGGGAAAATGACACATCTGGAGTTGTTATAAAACTACATTTTTTTTTTTTAACATCAAAATGAACAAGTATGAATTTAGCTCCTCATGCGAGGCCACAGGTGTGTCTGTGTTGGTCAGCTGTGTAATTTGATTACACATTTAGGCCAACCGCTCATCCTCGCACGCAAATAACTCCCACTGTTGTTTGTCGTAGCGGTTCAGTGGAAAGAGCAAATAGGAGGAAATGAAGCAGAAGAGAAAGCAGACAAAAGAAGGCACTGTGGCTGCAGCAGCATGACTTGTCACACTCCTCACCTCAAAGTCTATCAAACACTTGATTACCAAACCCTCCACTGGAAATATACCTGGAAAAATTCACAGCACAGTGACCAGACACATAGCAAAAAAACACTCATTTTCACAACTTATCGAGCTGCACAATGTTTATTCTGAAAATAGAGTCATATAACCACCCTTTAAAAGCAACTGACTGAAAAACAGCACCTTCAAGACCTTTGATTCAGTTTTGGAAATACTGTAACTGTGTTTTGGTAATAAGAGAACAAAGTTTACTATGTGGGTGTTTTACTGCTAACACACTTCAGTTTAGTCTTCAGCCTTTCCACGTCCTCCACGTCTTTGGTGAGTGTGTCAGCTTGCTCTCGTCCTCTGGTTTTTGTTCAAGGTGGTTAGTTTTGACATTTCCACCTGAACCTCTGTTTAATACATCAGGCTTCTTTCACTCAGAATAGACTGCATATAAAGACGAACGTAGCTTCTAGGTCTGAAAAGTGGGGCCAACCTGAAGTGCCTTCTTTCTAACAGGCTACAGTTGGCGAGTCTTGATGTCTGATTGTCTAAAAGTCTGTTAAATAACCAGACTTCTCACTTGATCTGTTACCTCAGGAAACATTTTGATGACTTTATGTCCCAATCACTAGTTTCACTTCTGTTTCAAAACAGCATGATGATGATTTTCTAAATTGTGGTCCTGTTCAGAGTAAAATAGATGATGAGGTAGGGTATGTTTTAGGACAGGGATAACTTGTATCAGTGTGTGAAGTGTCCTCAAGTTCTCAGTATAATCCACCCCTCATTTGCTTGGTTAAAAAAGACCAAGACGGCCACAACCAAATAAACTGCTCATCCCTATATTCACTGCTCTTTGGTGTACATGTCCTCCACATACTTCTTTAGCCCTTTTTTGATCCTTTCAGACAAGGATCTCAGAGCGAACCTGAAACTTGTTGGAGGATTCACTGCGAGGCTGCACCTTCTCCATCTCCTCTCCCAGCTTTTGCTGCTCCCCATTGTGTTGCACACATTGTGTCAATATGTCAAAATGTTAACTTTTTCTGTCTCACTGCCTGGTGCATCATCATTCTATCTTTGCAGAGTAACCCCTCCATCCAGAACAGATGGCTGTTTAGTTCCTACACCTGTGCCAACACGCAACAAGAAAGCTCTCTCTGGTTTTGGAGCTGGACTTTTTAATTCGTGGCCCCTGCACAATGGCTGTCTCACCATTAACATTTAGTACATTTGGCTCAATATAGAATTGTGGGACTTTTTGTAACAAAGTTGACAGGTATCATAGTTCGCATTTTTGCCATTTTCAGGCCTAAAATCAACATGATCGCCTACAACCAAACACCACATGGCATTTTAACAGAAAGGTTCTTCTAAATAAGCAGCAATAAACACTAAGTTGACCCATTTAGTGTTTTTTTTAACTCTATGGCTACACTGACCAACAGAGTCCACTTCAATTTCCTTAATTACATAATTTACTGCAGGAGGATTATGGTTCTTTTCCCTCCCAAATAATCTGTAGAAAGAGTGTCTGCCCACACAGCACTGTGTCTATGATGCAGAGTGGTCTGCTGCAAATCATCATTTTTCTGCTGAATGTTGTTAGTTTGTTAGTGCGATGCTGCAAAATAGTGACAATGGAACTCTTTTCGTGGAACATCTGCATGTAGGGAGACAGGGTCAGCTTATAATTGAGATACTTTCAAAGTCCATGGGATATATTTTACAATACATTTTTATTAAAAGTAAAAAAAAATATGTTTTTAAATGTTCATTATGATCATGTCTTTACAAATTCCATAATAATGTATTATGGAAACAATCATTTATTAATAAAAAATGATTGGGTATCACTAAAATGTCAACTAAATAACCGTCCCAATTTTATAACAATCACCTTCTAATTAGCTGAACAATAATAAAATGAGCTTATTCATAAAATAGTTTTGATTGTGCTCTTTTAATAACTTGAGAGAATCATGACAGATATTTCTTTTTTGGCAATATATCAAATTTTATATGAAAAATAACAAATTGTATCTGTGTCCGAGAAATCACTTTCAACTAAGTTACTCATTACAAAAACACCTCTCAAGGAAGTGTGTTAATTCCAGATCACATGACCTGCTCCACATGATGTCATTTCCTCCTGAAGAAAAGACTGGCCAGACTCCAAGGCTTTCTGAGTTATTTAATATAAAGTAGTGTGTGAGTCAAGTGTGGATTTATGGCATGTCAACAGGTTTACTACAATATCTTTATAAATAACTTTACATTTCAATTTTATTCAATTGTATATATAATATTTAGAAGAATCTTTCTCTAAAAATACCATGTGGTGTTTGGTTATAGGCGGCCATGTTGATTTTAGGCCTGAAAACAGCAAAAATATCAACTATGACACCTGTCAACTATGTTACAAAAAGTCCCGCGATTATATATTGACCCG
Source organism: Amphiprion ocellaris (assembly GCF_022539595.1). NCBI lineage: Eukaryota > Metazoa > Chordata > Actinopteri > Pomacentridae > Amphiprion > Amphiprion ocellaris. The sequence goes on along the minus strand of NC_072784.1, from coordinate 8,163,451 downwards.
ACAAACACTGTCATTAAAATGGCTAATTCAACAAAAGAGCCTAGCAGGGACTGCCATTTGTCGTGATTCAAATCTTTGACAAACTTGAATTTCTTAATGTGTAATATAATATGAATATCAAAATGCTAATGTGCTGCTAGAGGAGGGAGAACAGTGAATCAGACTATGGAAGTGGTTTTAACTACCTTAACATTACAGAAAAGAGTGATTTTAGGAGGTCTTTAAACTGTAGATGAATTTAAAATGTCTTTATGTATTTGGCCTAAAAATGTCCCTGCCTCTACCCGCAATGCATGCTGGGACATTTGACTAAACAAAATAATCAGCTTACAAAGAATGAACAGCTGCAGCACTTTCCTGAACAAGATCATACTTTAAATTTTGAAAATGAATTTAAAAAAAAAAAACAACAACAACAACAACAAATGGAACCCTACCACTGAGCAGCACCACAGATTTTCACAACAGGAGTGTGTTTATTTACTGTTTTTGTGATTGGTAGGGCATTGGGGCTCTCTAAAGTTCATCTCCACCATGAGCATGCACATTTTCTCTCTCTTTTCGTGTAGTTTTTGGGACATAAATAGTCGCTGATCCAGTTTCTTTTGCTCTTAATCCACTTTTCTGGAATTCCCATCATTCTTGACTCACAAACACCATGGTTCTCATTTTTAAAAGCTACTACAAGAAACAACAAATAAAAAACTAGATGCTTGTACCATCCAGTGTTCTCAGTGTACAGAACAAAAACATTTAGTGAGATAACATTAGATTATTGCATGGCTGCCATTTCTTCTGTCTTTGTCTTGTGTGTCTTCAGGCCGTGCCGTGCGCACAAAAGGTCTTTTTCTGAACACTGTTACAGAATTGTGGCTCTGTGAGAACCTGAGTGCAGCACTCTGATGTCCTCTAATCAGTTCTGACAGAACTCTGTGTGTACTTGTATGTGTGTATGTGTGAGTGTGTAATGAACTGAAAGAGAGGGATCCACAGGCCGATCAGAGACGACATTATTGTCATCATCCGCACCACCACTTTCTCTCTCCACTCTCTTCATGTTGTTCAGATTCTGTCTTTCCACACGCTTGTGCGTCATGTGTCGGACACATGTTCCCGTGTGCTTACGTGCGCACGCGGAACCCGTGTTTCCATCTCACAAAGCAAGTGTGTGCTTACAAAAGCTCTTTACGGCACATTCCATACATTCGATTGCATCTAAGAGGATCAGAAGCGCTGGATCCTGGTAGGACAGGGTAGGAATCTGTGTGTGTGAGTGTTTATAATCTGTGTAACTCCAAGGCTATTCCTTTTACAGCAAAGATCAACTTAATCTCCTGTGGGACTCAAAAAACTGGTTCTCACGATTATCACCATCTCTCATGTCCACACAAACATAGAGACAAACTGACAAGTGAATGTCCTGAAGCAGAATCCGACTTGGTATACTGCTGTCTCACACACTGAACTACAGAACCGCAACAATTAACCCTCGTGTCGTCCTGTGGGTCAAAATTGACTCATTTTAAGGTTTGAATATGTGAAAAAAAAAAACTATATTTTCAAAGTGAAACTTCTGATGTCCACATTTTCAAAATTTTTGGGAAATCTTTGAACATTTTTTGGTGGAAAAAAAGAAATGTTAAAATTTTTTCTTAAGAACATTCTCAAAAAAATCTACCAAAATCCAGCCAATTTCGCTGGATTTTGGTTGATTTTTTTGTGAATATTCTTAAAGAAAATATTAGAAGTTTTACTGATATATATGAAATCACTTTAGATATTTTTAGGATTTTTTGGGAAGATTTTTACTCATTTTTTGAAAATATGTACAACAATTTTCTTGCCAAATTTGGGGTTTTTTTTTTTTAAATAAAACTTTTAAAGGAAACTTTTAAGGAATTATTGGAATTTTCTTCCTGAAGGTTTCGCAAATGTTCAGAAATTTGGGGAATTTTTTGCTGAATTTCTGGATTTTTTTCAGACAAAGAAAATATTTTTTGGTGCCCATAAATGAGGACAACAGGAGGGTTAATCGATTAGTTGTCAAGTTGTGTTGATCAATTTCAGTCATTTTTTGAGAAAAAAAATCGGAATGCTTTGGTAAAGATGACTATTTTCTGGTTTGGCTGACATTTTACAGACCAAACAATCGAAAAGATAATGGACAGATTAATCGACAATGATTATTTGAAGACCTGTTGAACTATGACCCACACCGGAAGTCTAAAGGGAAAGGGATTAAGAACTAACTTAATGCATAACATACATTAATCCTGACAGAAAGATTGAAAAGTAAACTGACCATCTGTCTTGATGATGTAAAGATATCTGCTCTCCAAGCTCATTGCCTTTCTTTCGCTTTCTCTCTCTCTCTCTCTCTCTCTCTCTCTCTCACACACACACACACACACACACACACCCACACACCTACACACACACACACTATAATCTATAACATCCCCCTGACTGTCCCGGTGCCAGCGCGTCATTACGCACAGATGCACAGTGCATGCCACACACGTACAACATCGTGCCACATATCACAGGTCAAACTTTTCAAAGGAGATTAAATTTACCTTCCAAATTTAGTCTTCTTAAAGTCCATCTCTGGCGTGGGCTGTGTGGATGCGCGCAACAGTAAACCAGCCAGTGCGGTCCCTCCTACGGATTCCCCATTCCGGATATCCCACCGCCGTGCGTCCAAACATAAAAACATAAGTCCAGCAGGGCCAACGACCTGCAGAGGGACAGTTCGGCTTCAGCAAAAGTGCTGGGGACCTCTCCAGGTGATCGGACAACTAGTCATCCCGACACGGAGCCGGGAGGCGGCGTGCAGTGAGGGGAAAGTGCAGACTTTTCCTTCCAGCGAGTCTCAGATGTGTTTGCAGGATGTTCCACGGGATCGAGCCTGTAACCCCTCCTCCTCCTCTCCCCTCCCTTTTCCCCTCTTATGGCTGACGATAACGCACCAACAAACAGTTATCCCACCCCAAACACACACCAACACTTTCTGCTGCGTCCTCCTTCATGTTCAGCTAGTGGGACATGTCATCAGCGAAGCTGCTGGAACGTAATCGAGGACAATGGAAGAAGAAAAAAGCCTCAAAGGAGATACAAAAATCTGACTAAATGATGAAATGGAATGTATGAGTTGTTTATGTCATTATACCTTCATATGAGGAGGAAAATAATATAAGTATATTTAATGCATTCGCTGTAATTATTATAAAACTGATGACACACCGGTAGTAGAATAAAACATAACTCCAAAGATGGACCAAAATAGAGAGTTCAAGACCTTTATATGTCACAAACACAATTAAACACAGGATAGATAGATAGATAGATAGATAGATAGATAGATAGATAGATAGATAGATAGATAGATAGATAGATAGATAGATAGACAGATAGATAGATAGATAGATAGATAGATAGATAGATAGATAGATAGATAGATAGATAGATAGATAGATAGATAGAAAAATAATAAACAAAGTGTCAAATAGTGCAAATATACACAAGACAAAGTGAACAGGTGAGTAACACGACACTCTGTGTGCCATTTAGCTCAAAAACATCATAGCCGTAATTTACTACCAGCTCTGCAGTTCATTTATCTCCCCATTAGAAAAAGGGAACCTGTCAATCATTTTGTGTGTGTGTGTGTTTCATTTGCAGATCCACACATGCTTCCTTTCCAACACACACACACACACACACACACACACACACACACACACACACACACACACACACACACACACACTCAAACTGAATGGAAAATTAAATATTATCCAACAGTAACAGCGGGCAGCAGAAGGTCCGTGTGACACTGTGCAGCAGCTGCCTGGGACAGAGCAGATACATTATGCAAACACACACACATCCAAACAAGTTTCCACACTGCCAGCATAACATGTTACACATTTACCCCCCGGCTGTGCTTACAGATAAGAACTAGCAGCCATATTTGTTCAGGTAAATAATACCCCCGGATACACACCATGAATCCACCTTTCTGTGTGAGTGGAAGCGCTTAGTGTCATTAACAAGATTCAAAAATGTTGCTATTTTAAGCTCATGTCCACAAATGGTGACAAATGTTTTCTGTGTATATTTTAGGCAGTTCAGATATACAAAACATATTTTTTTTGAAATCCCTGTAATCCAGTGAGGTCAAATAATAGTTTCCATCTCTTTGTGTGTCTCTGTCTGTCATGTTTGTTTAGAAGCTTTGGTTTGGGCCTCAGCTGGTGTTGTCAGATCCCTAGAGGAGCCACAACACAAAGGTTAAAAACACCTAAAAGCTCTGATTAACAAACAGATTAAAACTGCTGTGCTTATAGCCAGGTAGCAATTAAAATTATCTGTATAACAATAATGATCTATAGTAGATCTTTATTGTGTACAATGACAAGAAGAGTCATTATCAGAATTAATAAAGGGTGCTGTCTAGTAATATAGGTTTACAGTGACTTTCAAATTGAATACATTACTTATTGATACAGTTTAATGAGGGTGCTTTAAAGTTTGATATAGCTCATAAAATAATTACAAAACTTGCACATAATTCTCTGCTTTGACATCCTAGACATCCACCTGGTTGAGACATCACATTGTTTTCATCCAGCCTTTGGTTTCTTTAATCTGGCTGCAGGTTCTGGATCAGTCTTGCAGTGTTCAGCAGTCTGTACCATTTGTTTCCAAAAATCTTTAAAGTAGATTTCTTTCTTACTGTCTTTTCGAGTCTGTACAGGAGCTTCAACTAAACATGAATCATACAGACTAACTAATAAAACGTGTGCAAACATATTCATTGCTTACAAGTAATAAAAGATGTATTTTTATACTGGCTTTAAACTTAAACAATAAATAGTATGAAATATTTTTGGGATATTTGATTTTTGGATTGGGTTGCAGAGTGGCTCGATGGTTAGCACTGTCACCTTGTAGCTGGAAGATCCCCGGTTCGTGTCCCAGCCTGGGATCTTTCTATATGGAGTTTGCATGTTCTGCCTGTGCATGTGTGGGTTTTCTCCGAATACTCCGGCTTCCTCCCACAGTCCAAAAAACATGCTCAGGTTAACTGGTGATTCTAAATTGTCCATAGGTGTGAATGTGAGTGTGATTGTTTGTCTGTATATGTAGTCCTGTGATAGACTGGTGACTTGTCCAGGGTGTTCCCTGCAAGATCTAACTAAAATCCATGGAAACACAGTTGCAGCAGTCAGGAGGTACAGAATAAAGCATAATACCATTAATCAGAGCTACAGTAGTCGTCCTCACCACAGACATTGCATTACTTTCACAATCCAACTCTGCAAAACAGACAGGCAGGTGCTTCACACTTGGCACAGGGATTATAAACGGAAATCTGACTGTCTGTGAGATCTCAAACAGTGTAAGCGGCGCTGCATGACATCAAATTCGATCAATCTTTTCTTGCTCTTTGACACTAAACAGATAAATATTGGCACTAAGATAAATTAAAAACAGTTAAATACCTAGTCCTGAAAATGAAGCAAGAACAAGAGAGAGATGATACAGGGCTGCCTGAATGCAAAAGGTGTTGTGAAGATGATATTTGTCGATGGCACCATGCATGACTGTGGATACACCTAATTACTGGCAGGAGAAGACTATTCCAGCATAACAATGATCCAAAGCACACTGCCGAGATCACACAAGCGTTTGTAAAGATGAAAAGGGGAAAACTATAACCTGGACAAGTGTGTCATCTGACTTGAATCCAAAAGTACACTTTTTGGGGATTTTAAAGAAAAATGTAGAGCAAACCAACCTCCTAGTCTCTGAAATATGACAGAACATCAGAAATTTGTATCTTCCATGCTAAGGAAGATTGAGCCTGTAATCAAAAAATGATGGTGGATATATAAACTAATAAAAAGATAGAAGATTCAGGAATGAAAGGTGTGCTGACTTTTGTTGCAGTGAATTCCAACTGCAGGCCTGTATTTTTTAATCTAGTAAAATTTGAACTGTTAATTTTGAATTTGACACAGGACCAAATACCTTGTCGTTCATTTGAAATAATTTGTAATTTTGGTGATACTGTACAATTGTGCAGTCATTTCTGTTGTAAAGTCAACACTCCCCTCCGTAAGTATTGGAACAGTGAGGTCAATTCCTTTATTTTTGCTGTAGACTGAAAACCTTAGGGTTTGAGATCATATAATGAATATGAGACAAGAGACTGACATTTCAGCTTTTATTTCCAGGTATTTACATCTGGATCTGATGCACAGCTTAGAAAATAGCATTATTTGTAAGGTAACACCAAATTTTTAGGTTAGCAAAAGTACTGGAACAGATAGAGTTTAAATAGATTTAAGTGAATAAGACTTCGTATTCAGTTGCAAATCCGTTGTCACGCCTGCGACCCATTGGCATCACAAACATTTGCATTCTTCTGTTGTGATGGTTATCCCGGTTTTCACTGCAGCCTCTTTCAGTTGTTTGTTTTGGGGGGTTACTCCCTTCAGCCTCCTCTTTAGCAAGTAAAATGCAGCTGTATAGAGTTTAAGTGTGGAGATTGACTTGGCCCATCTAAAACCTTCCACTTCTTGCCCCTGATGAACTCATTTGTTGTTTTGGGTCATTGTCTTGCTGAATGATGAAGGATCTCCCAATCAGTTTGGTTGCATCTTGTGTAAAGTGAACAAGATTTGATATTTAGTTGCAGATCCTTTGCTTGCAATAAGTGCATCAAGCCTCTGACCCACTGACATCACCAAACGTTTGCATTCTTCTTTTGTGATCTATTACTTATCAGGTCAAAGCACAATCATTTTGGATGTCTTTTGTACATGTTGACGATGGAGGGCGCTGACACATCAAATCGTCCACAGTTACTGCACTGTATGTTATTGTATACCAGGGTCTTTCTGAGAGATACATGTTTTCTCCTGGTTTCTTCCCGTTTTGACAGAGACATCAGAAACAGTCACAGTGCCACTTTATCACTATATAATGCGCCCGTTTTCACCAGGACAGACGTGTCATAAGAACTCTTCTGGCCCTTTAAATTTCTGAGCACGCCGTGGCCTTCGAGCATGCGCAGTAAGGGTGAGCAACAGCTCAACGAAAAACAACAACAATCAGTACAGCAGGGCTGAAACAGAGATGGTCCATTGAAGCTGAACGCTTACCACTGTACTAATCCCAGTCCAACTGCTGCTATTTCTACTGGAGCTTTATATGTCGATGGTGCCGAGCCCATGAACTTGGCCAGTCAAAGCGGGGACGCTGGCGGAAGCCAGCTCCTCTTCGCCAACTTTAACCAGGACAACACGTAAGGCAGGGCCGGGGAGAGTGCCTGGGATCCGATGGCCTGTGCTGTCAAGCTAGTTTACGTTAGCTAGCTAAGTGTGGACATGTCTGGGCAGCTAACGGGGTCACCAGGCTCTGTGTAAAATGTCCTGCCTGTGGTTTCTCACATTAGAAAGGACAACTAGCGATTTAAGCTAGCCAAACAAACTGTCTAGATACTATTTTATAACCCCTCACTAGCATAGCTTTGTAGCTAACATGATGCTGTGTGGTCGAAGGCTAACTTTAGACACAATACACATACATGTAGGTTAGGTGTCATGTAACTTGTAAATAGCCTGGTTAAAGATTGTTCTGACCAATATATACTGACTACAGATAGAACTAGCTTAAGTCAGAGTGAATTCGTGTCGGTTTTGTGTTTAATGGTTGATATTTTTCAATAGTACCGTTATTATTGGAGGACTGTTGGATGTTGCTGTCAAAGTCGCAAACTTAAACACAGTGCTGTTCCCTTTTTTGACATGATTAAGTACGACATGTAGCTAGACCACAGAACTCTGTGGTATTCCGCTAAATGTACTGAAGACTGCTCTAGATCACAGTGGCATGGCGTTATTGCAAAACAGCCCCAGTCGTAACCATCGTCTCAATCTACATATTATATCTAATATATGTTGTGACACAGACACCGCTGAGGTCACTGAAATCAGACTAAAAGGCCGATCTCTACTTCAGTTTTAACCCGTCTGGGCTGCAGTAATGACCACAGAGTTCGTCAGTATTCACTGTGTGTTGAAGGGTAATAGCTCGCTGATGCAATGGTTGGTCACTGCTGTTATTTCTGTTTGGGTGTTTGATATAGGTCCTTAGCTGTTGGCACCAAATCAGGCTACAAGTTTTTCTCCCTGTCCTCTGTGGACAAATTGGAGCAGATATATGAATGTAGTAAGTATTCTCTAAGCTCTCTTCTTGGTTTCCCAATGCCAGCTACACGTTTCGTGTCATCATCACTGATTGTTATTGTCACTCTGTTCAATTATTGCTCAGTCATATTTTTTTTTAGAGCTGTTGTGTTTAATGCATGTGGTATAGACCGGATACAATCACTACTGCATTGCTTTTACTTTAAATATTAATAACATTGTCAGCACTTTCTTGTAACTATACACTTTAACAACTAGCTTTCTTATTGATATTTGGTTTGCATATATTGTAGTAGGATTTGTACTTATGTATGGTAAGCTACCCTGTATTTTTTAAAGAATCCTGTTAAAATTGACTTGTGTAGTAGACCTGGGTTTTATAGTGAAAGGGAGGTCTATAGAGTTCATGAGCACATCTCTTATGCATTCATTACCCATAAGCCCTTTTCAGACATGGAGCAAGGAACAATGTATCAGTCTGTCAAATGATGATGCAGCTTATTTCAGACATCACAGTAGTAGAGAGAGCCATGGTACAGATGATTTTTGTCATACACAGAAGTACATCAAGTGATATATATAATCCATTAATAAACACAACTAGTAGCTAATTCTAACTACTACTTTACCAAGAATCACATAATGATCCTGGATGGAGCTCAGGACTCAATCTGTCATTGTTTTTGGATGCTTTGGGCAAATATTGGTGCTGATATATAAAGAAAATCCTTCCCTAAATCGCTTTGTACTGTTCCAAATAGATCGCTTGTGTATGCTTGTCTCTTAATACGACTGGCTGCACATCAAATTTGTGCTGCATTGAAGGCATAATCTAAGCGAGTAACAATTGCTTTTGCAACTTCTACGGTAAAATGAGCAGGGTAGCTGTCGGATTGATGGAAAGTAGTGCATAGCTGAAAAGGGCTATATAGATTGTGCTTAAAAGCTTCCAGATATGTTCATTAAAAGTGGCACAGATCTTTCATCCGACCGAAAAGTTAAAAAACAACCTCCTGTTCCTTTGTGATTCAGCTTATTTGCCTCATTGTGGTTATTATGCGATGCTTTCATTTGCATATCACATCCCAAGCTTTTTAAAATGATCTAATCCTTTCATCATAAAAGTGATTAGAAAACATTCCTGAGCAAACCCTGTGTAGTGATGATTTATGTGTGCGTCCCTGCAGCTGACACGGAGGATGTGTGTATTGTGGAGCGTCTGTTCTCCAGCAGCCTGGTGGCCATAGTGAGCCTGAAGGCCCCAAGGAAGCTCAAAGTCTGTCACTTCAAGAAGGGAACTGAGATCTGCAACTACTCCTATTCGAACACCATACTGGCTGTCAAACTCAACAGACAGGTAGGAAGACAAGGTCAAAGGAGAGTTCCCATCTGTCACATTTCCTTAGTTTGAATACATCACATGGTATTCATGAGGCTTTTTTGCCTTGCAAAGACGACTATGCGACACTTCGGTAAAATGTTGATTTCGGCAGCACTGTTGATGAGGTGTTGTTCCTCTGCAGAGACTGATAGTATGTCTGGAGGAGTCACTTTACATTCACAACATCCGAGACATGAAAGTGCTGCATACTATCAGAGAGACTCCACCCAATCCTTCAGGTGAGTGTGACTAAATCCAGGCAGTATGTCATCGCATGTCATCTACACGAAACAATATCAAGAAAGGCACTTGGAGAGCGCAGTACTCCACCAAGGCTGCTCAGCCGTTGAATCATTAAAATCTTGAAAGAATTTGTGGCAGGAATCACGGCACTGTAGAACGTGGCCATTTAATATAGATGTACCCACAAACAAAATGACCTCATGCTGAGCACAGTCATGTGTTATGCATGTGTATGTCATGTGTGGATACCAAATTGTGTGACCTAAATATGTAGCGGGTGGCAGGAATTGATGAGACTCGGAAAAACCCCCACAATTTAATCAGTTGTTCCTTGTATCATTTCCGATGGTTGAGTCCCAATAAGTCCACAACAATGGATTTGTAGTAGGATCACAATCATGTGATCATCAGCAGGCAGCTGACGTAGTGTTCACTTGTTGTCATAGTTACAGTGACGCTATCTTGCAATGATACAGAAATCCTTAACAAATCCGTGTATCCAGATTATAAGCCACATCTGTTCCAAAATCTAATCACTTGGTCCTTGTGTCATTTCTGACCTTCCCTGAAAATTTCATCCAAATCCGTTTTTGAGTAATGTTGCTCACAGACAGACAGACAGACAGACAGACGCTGATGGTCACATTCCTCCACCGTTCCTTGGCAGAGTAATGAAGTAAAATGACAACATCTGTAATTAAATGTTCAAACTAATAACATGCCGCTTCTTAAATACATAGTCATAGTGAAAGATGAGAGCCGCGATTTCTCAGGTTTTTCAGGACTTGCGTTTCTCTTTCATTTTTTTTTTCAACATATTCATCATTAGTTCCATATTGTGTGATGGCCTCAAGGTCAAATGTTGTGGTTGCTGTCTGAGTTCTATGGCATACATGAAACAAGAAAAACACTAGAAGTGTTTTTTATAGTATTGTACAGCAAGTTTTTCAGAGTATGTACTAAAGCTGCTGAACACTTGAATTTCCCTCGGGATTAATAAAGTATCTATCTATCTATCTATCTATCTATCTATCTATCTATCTATCTATCTATCTATCTATCTATCTATCTATCTATCTATCTATCTATCTATCTATCTATCTATCTATCTATCTATCTATCTATCTATCTAAACTATTATCAGCACTTAGATTATTTCAGTTTCACAATGTATCTGATATCTTATTAGATTTTCAGTTTCACTTATTGTCAAGTTCAGATAAATGTGATGTCTGTTTTTTTATGTCTTCCCTTGTAAAGTAGTTTGTATTTGTGCTCCTATCTTCCCAGGATTGTGTGCCCTCTCCATCAGTAATGATAACTGCTACCTGGCGTACCCAGGCAGTGCTACGATAGGAGAGGTCCAGGTGTTTGACACAGTCAACTTGGTAGGTGAACACAAACATCTCAAACTAACAATATCTTTTTATTAATAACCCATAGAGCCTGAAAGACACGCTTTGTGTCCAAATGGACCCCCATTCTTCCCAGATGAATAGTTCTCCAAGTATTTATTACAGAGAAGTGTAGCACATATCAAGTATCAAATGGAATTGCACAAACTTGACCTTTCCAACAACAACAGTTGCATGAGTGTGTGCTGAAGTGTCGACAAGTCCCTGAATTTTTGTCATGTGACTGTTGGTCACAGCTGAGTCAGTCATGACTTGTCAGTTGTGCTGAGAAGTGCAGATTAATTTGTTTTTTACAGAATCTGTGCACACTGTTATTTTTGGAATACTTTTAAATGAAATGTAAAATAAAGTAATTTTGATGAATGGGTGTCTGGACCCTAATGAGGATTAGGGTAATATTATAATTATAGCAAAATTCTGCATATATCCAATAGAGATGAGTCAAGGTCACCTGTGCACATGTAGGCAGCGGCATTCCTAGACGATGGAGAGGCCAAAGCAAAGTGACCAATGGGGGGCCTCTTGTTTAGCAGTGAAGTTAAGTTGTGGGGCAAAAGACTTAGACTGTTTAAAAAAAAAAAAAACACGATAGAGCATTTATTGCTAACCTTTCCAATGACATAAGAGCTTAAATATGGTAAAATTACCCTTAAAATAGCCTAAGGTTTTATAGAGTTAATCTGAAGTATCTGAACCAAATTTTTTTTACTGTATATCTTACATTAAGACTTACGATTTTTATATCAGGCCACTAAAGACTTGTAAGTATTGCTGAGGTTTGATTTCTTAGGTTCATCAATCGTTTATCTTTTTTTTTTATCTCTCACTGTTGTGTCTTTTCAGCGAGCAGCAAATATGATTCCAGCCCACGACAGCCCATTAGCAGCCCTAGCATTTGATGCTAGTGGAACCAAACTGGCCACAGCCTCAGAGAAGGTAGGGCTGCTTCTCTACAGTACACTGACCTGTTGTCTGTGTAGCTTATATTTTTCTTTCGCCTGAGCATTTAGGGATTCTTGTTTTTGCAGCCTTTTCAAGAGTTACGTGCATCTTGGGTCTTTCTCTTTCTCCCAGGGTACAGTCATCCGCGTCTTCTCCATCCCCGAGGGACAGAAGCTCTTTGAGTTTAGGCGAGGAGTCAAGAGGTAGAACAGCAGCGTTTATGCGTTTGTGCATGTGTTTGTATACACCGTGCGTTTGTGTTCAGCAGCTTCTCTGTATGTGTGTTTTCTTGTCACAGATGTGTGAGCATCTGTTCGTTGGCGTTCAGCATGGAGGGCCTGTATCTCTCTGCCTCCAGCAACACAGAGACAGTCCACATCTTCAAACTAGAGACACAGAAGGAGAAGTATGTGTAAGTACCTTTCTGTCTTGAGAAAGCTTCATTATTCATTCATTCAGACATTAATATAAGGTTCAACAATCAGTGAGGTTTCACTGATTTGCAGTCATGTGGAGATAGGATTATGCAGAATTAGGAATTCGAAAGTAGGTGCTACTCGGCTAACTAACTTGTAACAAAACTTGTATTCTAAGCAAATTTGAAGTGAACTTTGGTAACATGACCAGTAAAACAACTGTACTAACGATATGAAGTCATCGTTTTGAATTGTTCGTAGCCAGTGAGAATGTTGATCCACAGTAACTACGATATGCTTCATGTTCTTCAAAAAACCACAGTTGTCTCACATTGTGTGTATGTGTGTGTGTGTGTGTGTGTTCAGGCCAGCCGAGGAGCCCACCACATGGGGAGGTTACCTGGGAAAGGTCTTGATGGCATCCACCACCTATCTGCCTTCCCAGGTTACAGAAATGTTCACCCAGGGGCGAGCCTTTGCCACCGTACGTCTGCCTTTCTGCGGACATAAGAACATCTGCGCCTTAGCTGTGTAAGTATACAAATTTCACACTAGAAAAAAATGTGATGAAGGGAAAGTAAAAATCTGAGGTAATTAAAAACCACAAAGCAGGAAACAGTTCCAAAAAGATAGCAGGTAGCTATTTCCTCAGTTCCTAATGTGATTAAGAGATGGCGATCAACAGCAACAGGAGGTCAAGTTGAGGTCAGGAAGACACAATGAATCTTCCAATAGCTTGTAGGATCGCTAGAAAGGCAAATCAAAGCCCGCAGTTGACTGCAAAGAGCTTCAGGAAGATTTCTCAGACTCTGGAGGTGTTCTATTGTGCAGAGATACCTGCACAATTATGATCTTGAATGGAAGAGTCATTAAAAGAAAAGCTTCCCTGCATCCTCAACATCTCAGGAAACCTGATGGATTTTGGAAGCAAATCCTCTAGACTGATTTGGTCGAAATAGAGCTGTCTGGCTGCATTGAGCAATAAAGGTGCAGAATTTTATGAAGCGAACACCTCTCCTCTCCAAATGGTCAGCATAAGGGTGCTTATGCTGCCAGTGGCATAGGAAACATTTCACTTGGAGCGGGAAGAATTGATTTGATTAAATATCAGCAAATTCTGGAAGCAAACACGACGTTTGTTAAGAAGCTGAAGATAAAAAGCTGCACTTCACACTCCACCTTAAGCGGTGCAAGCTGAAGGGTTTGCCCTCACAGTTCCTTGAACAAAATGTCATTAAAAATCTGTGAATATTCCTTTAAAGAGCAGTGCATGCAAGACCCAAGCCCAGTTGACCTCACAAAACTGGAATCCTTTTGCAGAAGAAAAACAACTCCACAGAAACTTCATCTGTCTTGTGCTTTTCATTCAGTTTGCATTGTGCTATATTTACCATGTAATCCATCAGATTTATTGATTTTAATTATAAATTTTGTGGCTCTCCATTTCCATTGTTTTAAATTAGCATTCAGAAGATTCCCAGGTTGTTGGTTGCGGCGGCCGATGGTTACCTGTATTTGTACAACCTGGATCCACAAGAAGGAGGAGAGTGTACACTTATGAAGCAGCACAGGTAACAAACACACAGAAGAAGAGTAATGATGGACAGCTCAGTAAAAACTATTATCTGAAGCTCTGTACAAACTACTGGCTGTGTTTTTGAGAAGAAAACTGAGAGTTTCTGCTATTGACCTCAGGTTAGACGGCACTGCGGAGCCCCCGAATGAGATCCTGGAGCCGGGAACGCATGATCGCCCACTTGTGACCCAAACCTACAGTGCTGCTGTCACTAAAGGTTGGTGACACAAACATTTACAAGTAACACTTCTTTTTTTCTTATTTTCCTCATCATTTTCTTTCATTGTCACACATTATATGTTAGTTTAGTTGTCTAGAAACCTTCCTGAGGACAGTAATGTAATGTGGATCTGATTACGGGTGAAATACACAAAACTGGGGGACTCCCAACTCAATTAAACCACAGTAAATCTTTACTCTTGTTTCATTTGTTATTGGAAAAATACAGTATACAGATGATGTGCGTATACCCCTGTGCAATATCAGTTACATGTCAAATGATTTAAAGTTGTATCACCTTACATTGCATTATTTCACAATTAAACAGCAGAATATTTGCACATATGTGAAATTACAAGCTAACCATTTAAGATCATTTAATACAGGGGGTCCTCAGTTTACGACGTCCTCGACCTACAGCGTTTCGTTGCTATGTCGGAACTGGTTATGGGCCGGTCCTTGGTTTAACGTCCGGCGTTTCGTCATTACGTTGGAACTGGTTACGTGGAACTAGTTGACGAGCAGAGCGGGCGAATACGTCGTCACGCTGCACTATAAAATGGCTTTGTTTATATTCATCGGTTGTACGCCACCTCGGATTTTGCTACGTTCGCTAACTTTCTGTCCTTCATTATGGCTCCCAAGTGTAAGTCAGACTCTTCTGATGGCAGTGCTTCAAAGAAAAGGAAAGCCATCTCCATGGAAGTGAAATTAGACAGAATAAAGTGTTCGGAACAGGGCAAAACACCAACAAACATCGATCAGGTTGTAAAAACAGTGCAACATATTGTTGCAACCCTCTGTGATGAATGAGTGAGACTTCATCTGTTTCTCTGGTTGTTAACTGAACCTTCACACAGGCTACTGTGGGCCGTAGCCAACACCAAAATAACTAAAAAAAACCTATTACTTAGCTCCAGAGTTAGCCACCGTTCCAACATACACTACTGCTGACTCTCAGCCAGTCAGAGGTGAGTAAACTAAACATGGCACGTTCATTGACATTAGGTAAATCTCAGACATTGAAACCTCAACATCAACAACAATGTCGGTCTGTTACAATATTCTATTATCTTCTTATAAAATGACTCATACATGCATGAAAGTCATTGGTATTAATGACTTTTCCAAAGAACTGATCGATATAGAGATGCACGTAACGGCTTTGTTTACATTTTTGCCGGAGTTCCGACTTATGGCGGAAATTGACTAACATCGATCCATAGGAACGGAACTCCAACGTAAGTCAAGGACCCCCTGTATAGATTTATTATATTAAATATACAGGTACCAAAGCATATAAGATATATTAGTTTATGATTTAAATCTTTTATTTTTCAGTACATTATTGGACCTCTTTTATTGTTGATGATGGGCTCAATCCTCCTCATCATGAAGGATACTGGTCTTGCCCGTGTTTCTGGAGAGATGTTCTGCCATTCTTTAAAGACTTTTTCAGCAGCTCTTTGCTGGAAGGGTTGTGCTGGTCTACATTTCTCTTTAAAATGCCCCAAAAGTGTTCACTTAGATTCAAGTTAGGCAACAAAGTCACAGTTTCACTTCTGTTTTCTTTGGAAACTCTTGTGTGATTTTAGCAGCGTGCTTTGAATCTTCATCATGACTCAGTATTTTACAGAATTTTTTTTTTTTTAAATTGTTTTGGATGCCATCTGTAGAGGTTAAATTTAGGCACTGCCCTTCACACTGTCTGAGTTGTCATAGAAACTCTTGCTTTCCCTTTATACCCCCTGTGCCAAGTTTGAAACACCTGCCTGTTTTTCTGTTCTTCAGAGATAGATTGTGAAAATAGTGCACTGTCTGTGGCCTCATTTTAGGGGGTGAGTCACTGCAGCTCTGATTATTGGCACTATGGTTTGTTCTATACGACCTGTTTACTGCTGCAACTGTTGTTTCAGCTCAGTTTTAGTTGGCCACTTATCTTCCTGTATCCTTTGTCAGCTGTAATAAGCCTCACGCAGAAGAAAATGTTTTATTTTCTTCTTGTTCTTTTTCTGGAGTCAGAAAAAGAACAAGTTTTCAGTGGAAGTGCAAATATATTTCATATGTTTCATAGATTTCAGAGGTGTCGATCCACACCAGGTTTCCATCAAAATGAAGCTCAGATTTCTGCAGAAATTCCAGAAATCATCACCGTAAGAAGGTTGTGGATGTGGTAGTGTTTTAACTAGATGGAAAGGTCACAGGTTTGATTCCTGGTGGCTTCACTCCAGCTTCAGGCTGTCTGGACTGTTTGTTTACACCAACAGAGCGAATGCCTTCAAACTGAACTGACGTTAGAGCGGTGGATCAGAACTCTGGTCCTGCTTCATGCAGCGATGTCACTGATTCTTATTTCCTCTTTGGGACACCAGAGAATAAAAAAATTCTCTTTTTATTGAAAGAAATTAGATGTTTACATCTGAAAAATTAGACAGATATACACAAACTATATACACCCAGAGAGGAGGTGTAAATGCAACATTTATAGCAGCTTATTATTGCCTTGGCATGCAGGATTTCAAAGTAAATAATCAATTTTTAAAAATCAATAAATCAAACATAAGAATATTTCCTTCTGTTAAAAGATTTTGAGTCCATATTCACGCAGTCATTCCTCAAAATCGGGTCTCAAAGGCCTCACATATCTCACCCATCCATCCCAGTGTTGCGCAAACGAGTCCATCTTCAGGTTTACAGTCAAAGAAGTCTCTTCTGAAGTTGTTTGTTTTCTGACTTTGGAACTCTTGTTTCCTAGGTTACTGTGAAGAACAGGGTGCCGTGGGAGGGGCCGGGCTAGAAGACGACCTTAACGACTTACGCTTAGAGGAGGAGAACGAGCAGCCGCCGCTCATCCTTGAAACTGACTGACTTAACGGTTGGCTGTACCCACCAATCAGAGGGCTCCTCTGGTGCTGCTACAAACACGTGACACAAGGGGGGCAGGGACAGGATCGCAGATGGAAAGTGTTTTATTTTTCTTTTTTTTTTTATTATTACACTCAAAGTGTTGAAGAGCCTGTCTGTCGGTCTTTCCGTGCGTTCGTCTGTACACATACATCTTTTTCTCCCTTCCTTTCTTCTCCCTCAGTTTCGCCTGCGCGGGTCAAACTGAAGCTTTGCATGTACATGTGCCAACCGCTAAAAAAAAACATGCTCCAATGTGAAAACGAGTATCTGTGAATGTGAGTGTGATCAAAATATGTAGCTGTGTCTTTTCTTGAGACACACACACACACACAGGTGCAAGCACTGTGTAAAATGAAAGTGATTGTGTAAGTGCCTCTCTGCCCCAGCGACATGGTTGTCTTCTTTCTGAGGGGGGGGGGTCTCTTTGCATTGGCTTAATAAAATCTATTTTCAGTTGTTGGATCTTAATCGAGGGTGTGTACTATCTTTTCTGACCCCTTTCCTCTCTCACACACAGTCGAACACTGCCCTGCCAAGAGCGTGGGGTCTGTCACCCTTAAAAGAACGATTCAGAAGCTTTAGAGGTGTTTGCGATAAAGACTGTGTGTCTGTGCGCTTGAGACCCTACTTCGTACGTGTGTGTGTGTGTGCATGTGCTGGGCATGTACATTTGCAAAACATCTAGTAGTCAGCTTCCACTTCCCCCCCGTGCACTTTTACCTCAACCAAACCGGCTAAGTGAACCGTCCCCCCACCCCTCGTCAGGCCTGCGGTCATCATGGTTTTAAACTGATATTATTGATCGTTTTTTAAATCTGCATAACTAATCATAAACAATTATATGTCATGCGTATGAAAACATGCATGGTGGTTTTCACGTGGTGCAGTGTCCATACATCAAAGACATGGTGGTGATCAGTTGAGAAAGGCAATCCTTAGTCTCGGCTTTACTCCTCATCCTACTGTATCTCTACTCTGTATGTTACTAGACGTGGCGAGATACCACCGTACCATGCCGTCAGGTCGCGGCTTCGAGGCTTTACGCTCTGGGACGGCGGGTGTTTGGCGTTGGAGTGAACCGTGGGTTGTAAAATGACTGATGGTCAGGCGGAGTCCGGGATACTGCATGATTTCCCATTAATCCTTTGGTGTTTGAGGCTAACAGATGAGGATTAACAATGGGAGTGTGGAGTGTCGGGCATTTTCTAATGATTTTGTACAAAATGTGAAACATTCATCTGAAACTAAAATGAAAATAAATTCCATGTTGATGTACAAGACAGGTCGCCTTCTGTTCTTGTTGCACTGCCTGTAAAATTACTGTTACATACATAATATTTCAAGTTAAGAACATACTCACTGTAAATTACTCTAATACAGGTCTGTTAATCAATTCATCATGTTTTGCAAGCCTTTGTTTTGCCAGTGTTAAAACAACCGTTCCCTTTATGCTTATATTTTGAAGGTGTACTTTTTTTTAAAAATAAATGTTCCGGGCTTTTATTTTGGCACCAGTCCAGCGGCACAGGAAGTGCTTATCTAAGAAGAGGGTGCGTGACGTGAGGGAGAAGCAGCCGAGAAGTCCGAGATTTCATGTAAGGACGGCAGAAAAACGTTTCCACGCTGTTGCTGTTCAACGTTAATCATGTTTAAAGGCTTATAAGCACCCAGCTGGAATGGGAACAGCTCTTACGGTGTTTCCGGAAGTGAGATTGACTGACAAAAAGGTGAATTTTGTACTCAAAGTAACGTTGGTGGCGATACGTAAATAAACGCTTTATGAAACATCAGTAGCAGGTGGGATAAGTCAAGACAATACTCACTTTGGAACGGCTCTTTCTAAATGTGCTTTAGAAGTTTTTCAAAACAGCAAAGAAAAGATGAACTATACACGTGGATATGCCCCAATCAGTGATGTGCCTATTAGACAATCCCGTGTGTCTGTGAGTTACCCGGTAGAAGTTGGAGACAGTTTGGAAGGAAGAACCTTTCTTCTGTTTCTTGGTTCCTGCAGCAGCCTCCTCCTCTCTGAAGAACAGGACCAGCAGGGGCATGGAGGACTTCTGGAAGAGCCCCACCACCGTCTCATTCAGGGGGTCTTTGTTTTTCTCCAGCCAGCCTATAATGTTGTAGCCCACCTATAAGAGATACAAACACATAAGTCATGTTTGAAAGGCTGAAGTTACACATTCTGCCACACATTCACCTTCATGATGATTATAACAAACTTTACTTTAGTATCGGTGAGGGAAATATTCATAACCAGTTGCTGGCTGGTCTCCTTATGACCAAAGGTGATGTTGTCTTTACTGCCCCTGAACTATGGATTTCCCCTCCCAGAGAATCTCAGACTTTCAGTGGCTTCTTTTAAAACATTACTGAAACTCTTATTCTCATGGTTTTATTGTAGTTTATCTATTTATTTATGGTATATTTTAGCATGTTCCGTCTATATTATATTAAAATAGCTTAGAACAGCGTTTCACAAATGACACAGTGATTGATGAAGGCAAAAAAATAAATCAAAAATAACATGAGCTCAGACACCAGAACAAAGAGCTTTTTAGAGATGTGTCCAAAGCAAAAGGAGAGGGGTAAAAAGACCAGAAGTAGGTCACATGGACGTGGTAAAGAGAGGCAGAGTGAGGTGGGCTTTTTCTACCCTCAGTGGAATCCACATCAGCCTGCTCCTCTCTGGGTTTCTGTTTGAACTTCATGTTTCCAAAGTGCATTATGCTTCCAGTCAGCTTGTACACACTCATCTTCTCCTCAGGAGTGAAGCCCAGGACATCAAAGGCTTCCTGTGGACACACAAGCACAGAGAGAAAATCAGAGTTACACAAAGTGTGGCAACAGTACCCTCCACAGGCCAATATATTTACATAACCAAAGGCGCACAAAAACATAATGTTTTTATGCTTTTGATTTAAAATCTCAGCACAGTGTGAAAAACTCAGCACACAGAAAAGATTCAAATCCAACAGGTCCCGACTCACATCAGTGAGGAGCAGCTCCTCAGCCACAATATTATGACCACTGACAAGTGAAATCAATAACATCGATCATCTTCTTATAATGCAATGTTCTGCTGGGAAACCTTGAGTCTTCATGTTCATGTGGATGTTTGACATGAACCATACACCGAAACATTACAGGTCAAGCAACCCCCCATCTCCCATGGCAACAGCAGTCCGTGATGCCAACTGCCAACCTCAGCAGGACAATGCACCCCGACACACCACAAAAACTGCTCAGGAGTATCCCAGGGAACACAACAGAGCTAAGGCTTTCACCCGGCTTCAACACTCCCAAGATCCAAATCTTATTGAGCATCTGTGGTACAAGAGCTCCAGGGCCTCGGACAGGAAGTCGCTGCAGAGGGTGGTGAGGACGGCAGAGAAGATCAGGACTTCTCTTCCATCCATCCAGGATGTTGCACACAAGCAACATTTCAGCAGAGCCCGCAACACCATCAAAGACTCCACACACCCCCACCATGGACAGTTCTCCTGCTCCCCTCTGGGAGGAGGTTCTGGAACACCAGAGCAAAAACAGCCTGGTTCTGCAACACTTTCATCCCCCAAGCCATCAGACTCTTGAATTCACAATAATCCTCCTGGGCAGGGCATCCATGGTTCAGTGTAGATTGTAACAGCTGCTACATTCAATGTTTCCCGTGTGTGTGTGTGCATATTTATATATATTTATATAGTTTCTACATGTATATATTGAAATAGTTTTTATCTCGAATCATTTTGTTTTTTACCAGTCTGATTGTGAGCTTTTGCGCGAAATTTCATTCATAACATGCACCAGCTAGTGTATGTTCTGGTTGACAATAAAGTGGCTATTCTATTCTATTCTATTTTATTCATTCTCTGGGATGTGCCAGGATAAGCCTGATCTAGGTAGGTCCCACCCTGCAACCCACAGGACCCACAGAATCCACTGCCACAGGACATCCCCAGAGGTCCTGAGTCCATGCCCCACTGGGTCAGAGGAGTTTTAGTAGCACAAAGGGGACCAACACAATATGAGGCAGGTGATCATAATGTTTGGCCTGATTGGTGTAGGTATTTATGCATTGAGTTCACTATTTTAACAGTTCATCCATTAAGTGTGAAGTTCAACCCTTAACATTATTTTAACCATGTATCCACTACTTTTAACATACAAATGTAAGCTGGTTATTCACAACTTTACCCATACTAGTGATTTATCTCCAACTTTCAGATCTCTATTACTTATATATTGTTATTACTTTACAGTTAATTGTTCACACTTCTGTATTTATTTGCAGGCAGGGCTGGAGCCCATTGAGGCTCAGCTCGGCCTTCTTCAGTATCACAGCTTCACCTTCTCTTGGTCTCTCATGCATACATATCTGCTTTCTAATACTGTGTCATGCTGAGGAAACAAATGTACAGTGTCGCCTATTTTTTTTATCAAAAAAACTGGCATCACACAGCATTCATACAGTCTCCAAACTGAAAGAGGGAATGTGTGCAATGTACACTTGTGGCTTAATGGATTCTTTTATTCTTCTGACATGTCTTTTGGCTTTATTTACCTTAATGTTTTTCTGCTGCACAGATTCACAGTTTCTACAGTTAAATCATTGGATAAAAGTCGGATTAAATTGAGCATCATCAGAGCTGTTAATACAATTTTTTTACTTTTAGCAAACACTGTTTTCTCTGAACAGTTTCTTTCAGGCATAAAAAGTGTAGTATTACAAGGAGTTTAAAGTTAAGCAGCTTAAATGTAATAATATTTGCAGTAGTCGGATCGCTGGAGTAAACAAAAAATTATGCAACAGACCCACTGTGTACCATTTTAAGAAGAGCTACTTCCACTGCAGAAACAGTTCCTTTTTTTTTTTTTTTTTTTTTTTTTTTTTACTAATTTTGAGCCTTACTGTCTGCAGTTTGATCTGTGAGCCCCAGCCTCACTGGATGTGGGCTTCCCTTCCACACAAAACCATATTTAACCTGCTTACAGGCTATTTTCCAAGCATTCTTAGTCACACAAACTGTTCAGGTATTACATCTGAC
Source organism: Amphiprion ocellaris (assembly GCF_022539595.1). Taxonomy (NCBI): domain Eukaryota; kingdom Metazoa; phylum Chordata; class Actinopteri; family Pomacentridae; genus Amphiprion; species Amphiprion ocellaris. Next base: position 8,141,079 of record NC_072784.1, on the reverse strand, counting down.
ACAACATGCTATTTTTTCCAAAAAGCTTTTCTTTCAATAAAATGTGTTTATATCTCAGTTTTACAACACTGATGGTAAAACAATAGACGTCTCCAGCAATGAAAAAGATCTCAATTTCAAGTTGCAGTTCCAGTCAATGACAGCTTTATCTGTCTCACCTAGAAGTTCAGGCTTCTTTCCAGACAGGAGTTGGTAGAAATGTGATATCCTCTCTCAGCAGCCTGCTGGGAAATCACCCTTGATTTTTCCAAGAGATCTAACACCACAGACACACACAGTTTATAGAGAGCCATTTATCCTAATTAGTTTCATTTCACAGTTAATGATTTGTCACAGAATCATGACTTCATTTCATACAAAACTGCACATAAAAATCAAAGTGTGTTATTTCACCAAGGTCCCTTAGCGCTGGTAAAGCCAAATCCAAAGTAATAAAAGAATAAATCCGCTCACAGGACTCGATGTCAGCACCAGCCAGCTTAGCTGTCGGCCCAAAGTGGATGCGGATGAACTTTCCCTAAACAAAGACACACAGAGAAACATTTCACATAATATATAATAATCATTTAATCTGATGGTGCAAAAGTTGATCAGATACAGCCACTGAAAAAATTATTAGACCACCCTTGTTTTCTTCAATTTCTTGTTCATTTCAATGCCTGGTACAACTAAAGGTATATTACCTGAAGAATACAAAGAATTATGTGAAGGGCAAATGAACCGGGTCATGTACAGGGCTACTCTTGAAAACAGTCGTCTTGCTTCAGCTGGAAAACTCTTTCCTGCCTCCAATGAATGGATTTTCCAACAAGACAATGCTCCTTACCACACGGCAAGGTCAGTTAAAGCCTGGATGGAGAAGCAGAACATTGGAACCATGCCTTGGCCTGCTCAATTACCAGATCTAAATCCAATTGAAAACCTGTGGAAAATCATCAAACGCAAAATGGAGAACCACAAGCCCAAAAACAAAGCAAATTAGTTAGAATTTGTGCAACAGGAATGGGCTGCTGTGACAGCAGAACAATGTCAGAAGCTGGTGGAGAGCAGCCAAGATGCATGGATGCAGTCATCAGAAACAATGGTTATGAATCAGTACTAACTCCTGTGTGGATCATGGGACTAAAACAGACAGAAAAGAAAACATGGAATGAATAAAAGCTGTTTTTGGTAGTATAATGCCATAACTATTGATGGAAGAACTTAAATGATTTTGGTTATTATCAAGAAAACCATGGAAATGTCTAGATGTCAGCTCTTAAATGAAACACTTACGAACTCCTTTTGTTGTTATCATTATATTTGTCCAAACAAATGCACCTTTAGTTGTACCAGGCATTAAAATAAACAAAAAATTGAAGAAAACAAGGGTGGTCTAATAATGTTTACCATGACTGCATATTTGTATGTATGTCCCTACAAAGCGTGACGAGTTGTTATTCCTGATGGTCTTGGCGTTTCCAAATGCCTCCAGCACTGGGTTAGCCTGAATGATCTGGTCCTCCAGGGAGCCCTGAGAGGAGAAGAAGGAGAAGAAGAAGAAGAAGAAGAAGAAGAAGGCGGCAAGACAAATGTACACTACTTACAACAAGACAACAACAAATGAAATCAAATTGAAGCATATGGACACAAACTTGCCTTGGAGTCTGAGGCTTTGCTCCCAGAAGCTCCAACATTGGCAAAGTACTGGATAATCTTTGTGTTCTCAGTCGTGCCAGCACCAGATTCTCCGCTGGTGGAGAAGCACCACAAACAATAAGGAGTTATAATAGTTAGATGTGTGGACTACATGGTAGATTATATGTGATTTGCAGGGGACGAAAACACAAGCTGCCCTTACGTGATCAGCATCGACTGGTTCTCATGCTCTGCAGCGACGGGACATGAAAAGGGCAGAGGAGGAGAGAAACAGAGAGAGTGTGAGGAGAAGAGGATAATTGGTGCTGATTTCCCTCTGAGCAGATCACAGCACTGCTGATGTTCTCTCTCAGCACGATGAACAACACAAACAGCTGTCAGCTCTCCCCTGACGCCTCATAATGGCTTCAAAGTATTTCTCTGCTGCCTGAACAAATCATCACACAACACACTGATTACACACCTCTGGCAACGACCCTCTTTCCACATATAACTGTCTAACAGCTTTCCAGCAACCCATCTCAAGAGGGTTACCCCAGATCCCCACACAACCCTTTCATTCGTACCGCTCATCTTTGCCAACTTCTCCCCCTCTCCTCACCTCTTAGTGACGTATAACTGATTATTTCCATCTTCCTTCCATTATTTAACCCTCGTGTCGTCGTAGAAGTAAAGGCAATTCTGAAATGTCTTTTGTGCAATTTAGCAAAGTTACAATGTTATAATCACAGAGAAAATTCAAGTTGAATTCATTTGATTACAGAAACCAAAGAAGTAAAAAAAAACAATCAACATTTGGTGGCTCTACATGCAATGGATATTTAATTAGTCACATTTTTACAGCCTCAACAAACTCCTTGTTTTTCACACTAATCTGCAACATCAATTCTGGAAAGGTATTGGAAAGATATTTTACCATGCTGGATGTATAATCCAACAATTTACTGAAAGCAGACTCCTCTGTACAGTGTTTTTGAGCCATGCTCCATTTATTTTATTGATCGTATGTGATTTATTTTCCTATCACTCTTTCAACTTTGTCTCCTATAACCTCCTAAAACCTCCTTGGGGATCACAAAAAAAAATCCTCTATGCAGTGTTGAAAATGTAGTTTTATTTTTGTGTTTCTTTTGCTTTTTTCTGGAGTTGCTCCCCACATCCTCAGTTTGTTAGGTCTGGTGTTGAGTCCATTGTCGTCTGTTTGTACTGGCTGGAGAAATAGTGTTGAAATTGAGGAAATTCTGCAGAAAGTCGGCTAATTAGCTTTGAAGAAGCCCATAATCTGCACATTTACTGGTTTTTCCGTTTATTTTGGGGGCGCCGACTAGCACATGTTTATATGCTTCACCCTCATCATCATGGTCTTTTACAGTGTCTAACCTCAGTCTCAACTACTGTAGATTCCTCAGAACTGAAGCAGCTGCTGCGCCTGTTTCCCAAATGAGGCACTAATACATACAGTCTGACGCTAATCACACAGCCTCAGGAGAGTTAATGAGTCGGCTCAGTCCAAAATTCTCTCTCTTTCTCACATTTCTATCATAAATGCACATTTTTCACTTTTCTTAATCATGATTGTTACCATTTGAAATAACCATTTTTTCTTGTCATCACAGATTTTGAGGGCATTTTGTCTCTCTTGCTATCCTTACTCATCTTCATCTTCTTTCACTCATTTATTATCTTCTTTGTCCACGTTTCCTTGTGTGTCCTAATCTTTTATTTTCATTACACATTTGGCCACCCAGTTGGATTTCCCAACTGTTCTGTATAAAGAATGACTTCATCTTCATTATCTGCGTGCGTCTGTCCCACAGGTTTAGCGGGCTTTGTCTCCATGATTGGAATCATCTAGTGGCGAACACACTCAGATAGCCTCGGAGGCTCCGACAGCCCCTGAGATCAACAACACCCACCACGCATAATCACATAATCACACTAGCAGCTGTACATGATCGTTTTGGAGGGATAGACTAATTTGTGTGTCTACGTTTGTGTGTGTCTGGTATCACCACAGCCACCTGCGGAGTGTTGACATACTTAAGCACATGAATACATGCAAGCACAAGTGGGAATTAGACAGATGTAGAAGATAGGCAGAGAAAAAGAGCTGAGAAGACATCCAGAGGAGAGACAGGCTAAACAAATTATATTCTCACTGTCTGCAAAACTGTTTCTTTTGCCCTATGAATATTCTGAGTAGTTGTTTTTGGATTTATTGTAATTAATCTGATGATGATTAGCTGTGATAGAAGCAACAGAAGAGACAGAGTTTCAATTTCTTAAGCAAACAAGAGGGAAAACATGTAGAAGAGTGTATTGTTACAGTCTCTGACCTCATGTTAGATGAAGAAATGCTTGTTATTTCTTTAAAGCAGCTGCAGAAATGTTGATCCAGACTAAAAGGAGAATACGGAAAGATGTCACTATCATTCAATTCCACCTGTTCCTTGCAATTATTGGGGTATGTATCAGTGAAATGAGGACGCTGTGGTTGTGTGTGTGTGTGTGTGTGTGTGTGTGTGTGTGTGTGTGTGTGTGTGTGTGTGTGTGTGTGTGTGTGTGTGTGTGTGTGTGTGTGTGTGCGCGCTGGTCACATCCAGACAGGTCAACAGACAAAGAACCGGATAAAAAGTAGGAACTGCATATTTGTGAAACAAAGTGTGCGAGTATGCCTGGCGTCTAGAAGTGTATGAGCCATTTCACTGCTTATGTGGATTTGCTGTGTCCTGTAAACAGGCTAGTGAGAGGCTCCATTGTTCCTTCAGCTTATACTGCAGTCATGCAGCTAACGCCGGTGTTGCTAAAGAGCCAAATCTCACCAGCCATAATCCCTCATCACGCAGCTTTTCCTCCGTCTTTTGCTAGTGTTTTAGCCTCCTGTCAGTTCACATCGCATTCCGAATAAACATTTCATTTTAGACAGTGTCTTTATCAGCAGTGCAGACAGCAGATTCTCTCCAGTTATTGTCAATTATTTTATCTGAAGTACTGTGTAAATGTTTTAAAAAATAAATTGGTATTAATAATTTGTAACGTCTATCAATCCCATTCCTAACTCTGGTCTAGTTCAGTGATTCTAAAAGGATTTTTACATATGATTAGAGCTGGAAATTCTCATAAATAATTTGAAGACACGCTGTTAGAGAACCACTTGTCTCGTTTTCCCAGTGATAATAATGTAAAATATAGCTGAGCAGAGAAAGAAAAGGGATGACCTTAATTTGTCCAGACCACAGTGTCTCACACTTCATATTCATTTTACTTTAAAATAACTTGAAAATAGTGCAATTAGATTAAGATCTAAAGATGTCTGGGCTGAGCAAAGTCCCTACTGTTTCATCATCCTAACAACCTATGGCATGGGTGTCAAACATGTGGCTTGCGGGCCAAAAGCAGCCCACCAGAGGGTCCAATCCAACCCATGGGATGACTTTGCAAAGTGTAAAAATTACAGAGAAGACATTAACTGCACATTGTAAATTTATAAAACGGTAAAATTTTAAATAATTTCTAGATCTTAACATCGTTTTGATCATAAAGTAAAGTACTTTATTGTTTAGTTCCAGATACCTGAGATTAAATGTTTAATGCTTTTGTAGACACTCTGCGATCTGTTAGTTGTAATGTGTAAATGATAAACTGAGGCATAATATTGTTGAAACTGCACTTTTTTTTCGTAAAAAGATAGTTCATTAAATGTGGACAGTTACAGAATTGTACTTTTTTGCACTAAAACAAAGGGTAAAATGTGGAGTTCTTGTTATTTATAGGTTATTGTCCTATGATTTTACCCACTTGAGATCAAGTTGGGCTGTAAGTGGCTCCTTAACTAAAATAAGTGTGACATCCTGACCTGTGGTATTATGTATAGTAATGGATCCATTTAAACTTGCTTTGATGTCATGTCTGAATTCTTGGTTAATTGTCTCACTTTGCTATCAGCAAAACTATAATTCTATGCAAACATAATTTCCAAGATATAACTGCCTATAAGGGATGCCTTCTTACTATTCAGATAGCAGTTCACCTGTACTGTTATCCTTACAATTACTTTTTAGCCATGCAAGAATCATGACTCAGTGATTGCCAAGGTCTGCTGTGATGGTACCAAAAAGATGAATCCTAATGACTCTGCTGAGCCCTCTGAATTTACATCTTAATGTCTCAGCAACTATTGAACCACAATTTCCATGTGAAATCTAACTTCCAATCAAGTTTAAACAGATTATGGAACCAATAGATATCTTAATTCTTTTTGCCATGTCTGTGCATTTCATGTAAATATGGACATTGCCAAACATCAGTCTTTTTATCCATGAAGCTACTTTCATTGTAATATCTTCTCAACATCCTTATGGGCTGATTATTTCTCTGTTTTGATCACAAACATGCTGTAAGAAGCGAGTTACCTGCATCCTGAAGACTGATTATAAAGTCAGTATGCTAAAAACAAGTACCTTAATGGAAGATTGTTCACTTCACCGATAGATTGCTACTATTTTGTTTCTGTTTTGGTATTTATGACACATTAAAGCATAACAAAAATGAGGTTTTCAAGAAACTGTTCCCTAGCGTTGAACAAGGATATTGATTAAAAAAAAAAAAAAAAAAAGAGTAGGCTGTTTATTCATTTTATCAGTGGCAGAGCAAGATAGTATTTATAGGAGTTTGCCAGGCTGAGACCATCACTCACACTGGAGTGACACAATGTCTTGTCGGACAAATAGTGTTTTTTGGTCATGCACTCTTAATCAAGCCTTGCCTTCATAAGCAAAGCAAGTAAATGGACTCAAACACAGTGTAGTAAAGATTTAAGGGAACCTTCAGTTAATTAAAAATCTGAAAAGGCTAAAAGTATGTTTTTAAATTGTTGATAGAGCTGATAAAAATAATTATAATAGACATTTTATCAGACTGTGTACAGATTTTTCAGTGACAATAATGTTACGTTTTTTATTTGCTACAAAATCAGTTTAAACATTTTCTGGTTCGTCAAAACTGTTTGTGTGTGGTTGAATGGGGGGCGGTTGCACTGGTAAAAATGCATCTGCACTGAAGCAACAGCTGTATGGTACCACAAAACATTTACGCCAGAAAACAGCCGTTACTGGATGCAACTCTACTTCTGAACAAGTGCATACACCCTAACAGGCTTCACTATTGTGGGGTAGCCAGGCGGGTGGGCACATCTTGGCTCCATCCCTGGACTATATGTCCTTGAACAGTTATATAATCTAAAACTGTGAATGTAAATAAGAAATGTTTTGTGAGATTGTGAGAGGCATAATGTAGGTGGCAGTGAAATACAATAAGCCCTTTAGATAGGAGCAATTAATGAACCTGTACAATGAAAATTTGTATTACTGGGTGTCCTGCTGCAAAAGAGAATAACCATGAAAAAAAGTATGGCATGCTAGGGCTTGTTTAGGATACTTCTTTATGAGTAGTGACGTAGGAAGAAGCTGGCAGAGCTGTATATGAAAGCGTTTACTGGTAGACTGACAGAAAACAGAAATCCCTTGTCTAAGGAGCTGATAAATTTATAGTTACTTGATTTCTATTTTTTTTTTAATATTGCATGTTTTTGTTAATATCTTGTATGATTTCAGTGTTTGAATACAAAAAAAAAAAACCTAATCTGATGTTCACGGGCACGCCAACACCTCCGGGAGCGAGCACGTTACGTTATACCCCGTAAAGAACATGACGTCAGCACGCGCTTAAGCCTGCCCGAAAATGTTCTCCCGTGTTGTTGGATTTCGAAGGAGCGCAGGACTTTTCGGTGAAATAATACATTTTTACCCGTGAGAAAAACAAAAACAAGCCGCATGTTTTTCAACTGAAGTTCTTCGCAGTCCCATTTTTTGGTGAAACTGTGATTTTGGGCGACTCCAAGGGGAAGTTTGTGTGATCGTTTTTCCCGGAGTGATGTCGAATCCTGGGAGTCGGAGGAACGGGTCCAGCATCAAAATCCGACTGACAGGTAAAAAAAACGAGACCGAAAGAAGGCGCTTACAGTGCATGTTTCAAGTAGAGCTAAGATATTTTCTCTACAAACCACAATGATAACGTGTCGATATTGGCAAACCCAACAAGACGCCGCTGTCTGTCTTTGTGGCTCTCTGGTCTACTGTTTGCCCAAACATCCGGTTTTTTTGTGTGGCAAACAGCAGCACAAGTGCTAGCCTGTTAGCTGAGATGCTAACTAAATTACCGAGAGGACAGCGAGGAAACTGTCCACTATCCTTTGGGGTTTACGGCTGGCACGGGCGGCTAGTCCGCTGTTTTCAGGTCATTGGAAACACCGACGCCTCAAAGCCATGTTTAGAAACTTTATCAACTGCTACCCCTCGTTACACTCTTAGCTAGCTAGCGTTAGCCGATAGTAACATTGTAGTAAACGTTAACGCTTGCTCGCTACACCCATTTTTGGGGGGCTGACCACCAGCCGAACACATCGCTTATGTTAGACTCAATGCGACGTACCAAGGATGAAAGCAAATGTCACACTGCAGCCCTTGAAAATTGATTTGTCGGTAGATTTGACACGCTAGCCCACATTAGCAGTGACTATCGATTGACATTTCGCTGCTGTGTCAGCTGTAGCTAGACCGAGTCGTTTAACTTCTCTAACCAAAGAAGTTTGACACGTTTGCTCTTCAGGTATAACGTGCACAGCTGAATTATTTTTTTCAGTTTTTGGGTCAGTCTCCTGTGTAGGGCATACAGGAGTCTCCCCCCCTCCCTCTTTCTCTCTCACACACGGACACAGCTGGAACAATGGTTTTTACTGTAGCTAATGTAGCCCCACTGGGCAGCCTGGGGCCTCTATTCAAATGGAAATGACCCCTCTTTGCCGCTGGGCAGACGCCTTGTCCCCCTTCTTATTCAAAACGGAGCAAAAACACACCAAATTTCTGGTATGTGATTGTATCAACTGGTCCTGGAGGGCACAGCAAGTCTTTGTGATGTGTTTTAAGCAAAAACACCACACTGGTTAGGTGTTAATTATCTTAGCTTATTCAAGTTAAATTATTCATGGTTCTTACATTGGCCAACAGCTTAGTTTGGAAAACATGTTTCTTGATAATAACATATTGCACTATATTGCTACAGTCAGACATTGGTTAACTTTGCGTAGCCAGAAGAGTTGATACAAGGGCAAATGGCCACCCTAAAATCTCTGTCAGACATGGCATTTTTATGTTAGCAGATTTAAAAACTTTTACAGCAAAAGCTAAGTACTGGCTGAAAGAATAACAAGAATGTACCCACCATGGTGCCATTATATGTATATGTGTGTGTGTGTGTGTGTGTAATGTAATTTATAATGTTGTCTGTGCTAGTTTTATCGGTGTTGTTGATCCGCTGTCTACTTTTACTGAAAAGCCCAACCAGGGACGGTAGTTGAAAATTAGCTTAATGCTATACACTCTATACGCAAGACATCAGATGTTATCTATGTTAATTGCATGGTCCCAGATCAAATAAATACATAAATAGAACAAAATAAACAGAATTGCGGCTTCATCAATCTGTTAAAGCGATGCCATTCTGTCATTCAGACAGTCTTTAAAGTTATCGTTCTTCACAGTTTTGTTCAGAAATCCTCTAGAAAGCCACAGTACGTGCATAATATTTGTCCTGCTCCAAAGATTGGACAGTTCAGTTCAATTCAATTTTATTTATATAGCACCATTTACAGATCAAATTGTCTCAAGATGCTTTACAGAACCCATATACCTGAACCCCCAGAGCAAGCCCTAAGGCGACAGTGGCAAGAAAAACACCCTTTTATCAAGGAAGAAACCTTTTAACAGGGACAGTACATAGTACACAGTAATGCACTAATAATGCACTAATACATTAATAACGCCATCTAAACCAACAGCATTTCTTTATTAAATTGTCTAATTAAGACCCACATTTATATATGATTTCCTACACACTGAAAATTCTGTTCATGTGTGATGATCTAACTATTACTTTACCAGCAATAAAGTAAAAGTATCCACAGCCGTGCTGGAACTCGGGGCTCATCCTGAGTACGTCTGCTGTGTAACAACTTATTTAACAGTGACTTGAAAACTGTGACTCTGTGTTTGACACTCACCTGTCTGCAATGATGAAAAGTACACAGTGTGACTAGTTAATTCTTCATCAATCCTGTGTCCATGTCGAGGATAATTTATAGTATATCAGAAATTAGGTTGATGCCGTTGTTCCTTGCATGTGAAGGAGATGCTCGGGTAGATCTTGCTGCTTGTGTGTACTAAACTTAGAGGAAGGACCCCTACAAACAGCTAGAGGCAACAAAATAAACTTCAGCTCATCTTAATGTTTTATCAAAACCCAGATTACATTAATTATTGGTGAGTCATTAATCTGTTGCAGTTCCTCACTATAAAGTTTTCATTTTATGGACGTTTCAGTGTGGAATTGTAGTCAAAAATGAATGAGACAACTGTTTATTTTTTATTCTTTTATTTACTTGACACGCAAACTGTATGCTTTGTTCTCTGGTGTTTTTGTATCAATATTGGTGATGAAATACGGGAAAAGCCTTTCTGAAGTCGCGTCACACAACTTCTCGCCTCTGCATGCCTATGTGTAAAGTGATGGCATGCAATTCAGACTTGTGATGTGTTGAAGATGGTACGGAAATATTACTAGGTCTGATCTTATAAGTTTGCTGCTGCAGCATGAAACCGACACATTCAGTTGCTGTCCGATTAATGGAAAGAAGTGTATGTCTGATGGGCATAAAAGTGTATGCCATGTGTTGTTTATTTTCCTACTCTCTCATCCCCTTTTTGAAAATGGGTTTCAAGAGAGAAGAGCAGGAATCCCTTGTGATTAACTTGTGATATACTTTCAGCTTGAGTTTATCTCAACCAACCATACAGCAGTATACCGTCTTTACTTTGTTTTCGTGATATTACCGGGCAGAAACATCAGTAGACAAAATTCAAAGCAGACATGAAAGTTGGGATCAATGTACATTAAAAAAGCTTTTGACAGTTAAAAATATAGCTCAAGTAAAACTAACCCAACACACTCAATAATCAGTCATTTTGGTTACTAGTTAGACATTTTTGGATCTAAAATGGGGAAAAAAGTTCTGGTTATTGCCTCTTATCTAAATATGTTCTGGTTTTCTAAGGCTTCCCTTGTAGAAAGTCAGTTTTGGCTGTTTGATGTCATCTTTCCCACTGAAATTTTGAAGAGCAATTATTCACTTCATTAGAAAACGACTGAAAGATTAACCAATAAAAGAAACGATTGTCAGTTGTTGCCCAGTCAGTCATTATTTCAACTTGGATGCATACAGAGGTTATTGCCCCAGATTGTGCCCCGCCCCCACAGGTATGAGTGGAATTCTAATTGGGTGAGGAATGTGTCATGAGCCAATAGGAGTACAATGCTGCCAGGCTGGCCAGCTCTGTTTAGTCTGTCAGAGAGAGCGCTTGTTTGGCCTACATCAGAAAGGCCTGTGTGCCTGTGGCAGGCGAGTTTAACAATGGGTCACATTTCAGAGACTGTGTTGTGTCTATGTAGACAGTTTTTAGCCAGAAAAGAGGTGATTGTGGTATTACTATCTTTTTTGTAGCTGATAAGCTTAAGTCTAGCTGAGAGCGAATTGCTCGGAATGTAGGAAAAGTTCTCATCATCTTTAATGTGGTGCAGTAAGATATAAATGTGCTTTACATAGAATACTTGCTGAGAAGGCCTTCCCCAGAATAGAATTTTAAGCACCTTCTGGAAACAACAAATATGTGATCTGATGTTGATTATTGTTTGATAGCGTATTGTTCATTTTAGTGTCATTGTTTATGTTGTATTGTTTAGGAATATTTGCTATATAGCTGTTTGTCAGTCAGGTTTGAATGCAGGTGCATGGTCAATACAAGGCAACATGCCAGTAATAAAAAGGTCAAAAAGCAGAAAGGGGGTGTTTGTGCTTTTAAAAAATGGAATTTATTGTGAAAAGAGTCATTTACTGAGTGAAAGAATCAATGCTTCAGCAAAATGAGGTTAATTTGCCCTTTGAAGGAACACTTAATTGTGGACAGTCTGATCTTTTACCATGGACGATCTTAATTGTTTTAACCTGCTTTTCAGAGAAATTGCACAGATACCCACACATGATGCTATATACATGTATTGTACTTTGAAATTAAATCACAGCTAACCCACGAGCACATACTATGTTGTGTTTTCTGCCTTGTCCTGGGATCCTTGTTGTCTCTCTGTGCCTGTGTGGGTTTTTCACTGGGCGCTCCAGTTTCTCCCACAGTCCCAAGACATGTTCAGGTTAATTAGTGATTCTAAATTGTCCAAAGCAATGTATAGACAATGGCAGGATGGATAGAGGCTAGTCAGGTCGCTGTTATGACAGTCCTCAGTGTCATTCAGCCGCCTTTCAGTGAGTTTTTGCTCCTGTTTAACACCATTGAACTGCAGCTAGCGTTTGTAGTCCTTACTCTACTGTTCGAGGTGATTCATAGGTGACGGGCCTCTTTAACCAGAACCTGTGACAGGTGAGAATTCATTGGTGTGCCTTCATGCAAAGTTTACCAGTGCTACAGAGCAGAACAAGGATGCCCTAAAATCAACGAGACAGCTGACTACTATCCAAGACAGTGCAGTTGCAGTTTGTTTACAGGACATGAGACTCACTGGGGAGGCAGATGAATGACACGCTTACATTTTAGACAGTAGGTAGACAAAGGATAGGTACCGATGAGCTACGACCAACATCCTGAAAGAAGCGTAAAAGCCACAAAGACTTTAGGAGTACTTTGAAAATGAAAACAGGATGCAATGATTTCTGAGGTTTCCCTTTAACCTTGAGTTGAAGTTACAGACTTTGTGTCCGGGCAATCATATGCTCAGGGATTCTACCTCTAGAAGTTGCCATATAATCCATTGACCAAAACGCCCACTCCTAGCAACACGTGCTGCTCAGGTTTAGGTGCCAGCTTGGTGGATTGAACACTTACTTGCCTAATCACCGGGATAGAGCAGCGCCAAGACTGCAGGTGACTTGGGATACTCACAAGAGATGAAGAGAGGGAAAGAGCTGGAATGAGGACAGAGTGAAATCATCAGGAATAACTAAAGTTTTAAAAAGTAGATGAATACAAGGAAAAGGACACAAAAGGTAACTTAAGTGTCCATGACAGAGAGCGAGAGGGAGAGAAAGAGGGATCGTGTACTTACGAAGCAGTATTAGCACTTCTAATCCTCTCACTTGCATGTGCATATGTAGAACCACGTTCACAGAAGCTCACAAAATACATCTGGAAATATGAATAAAGAGATTGATAATGTAGAAAATGCACATCAACGAAGCAGTACCAAATAATTCAGATTTTTCCTTATTTAACAACTGATTTGAGATTGGCCTAAACCTGCTTAATGTATTCATGTGGCCATGAGCTGAACAACCCAGTCGTTATCCCATGTGTTTGGATGTTACTCCAGAGTACGTTAAGTAGGTGAGATATTTGTTCATGCACCCACCAGGCACTGCCTTGTTTTCGGAGCTGACAGGAGAAGGTCGCATAGAAAATGACATTGTTGTAATCCCACATGGGTCATTTTACTACACGTACATACAAGCACACACACTCTCAGGTTTTTTAACACATAGAGGTCATCAGCTCCAAAAAAGAAAATGGCAGTGGGGAAATAGAGAACCAGCTGAGTGAGTTGCTGTGTGTGTCTTTACCAGCCATGACCTTGACAGAATGAGGAATTTCCTGAGACACATGCAGTACCACAGAAGAAGGAGTGATGGGGGTGAAATTGGGGGTGTCTTGTATCTGTAGCAAGAGATTGGAGGCTGAGAGAGATGGGTAGCACAGTAATGACAGTTACTGCTAGTCTGCTAGAGGAGGCAGAGAATAGAAACTTGATTCTCTACCTCTCTTGCTGTGTTTCTTTCACTCTGTCCCTAGAAAAGATGAGGTTTCGGTGTGGAATGTGTGAGTCAGGAGGAGGAGGAATGGAAGGGGTTGACTGTAAAGCGGGAAGGATATCCTGTTGCCATTCTCCATGGGTTAATCACAGGAAATAGACCAGGCTATACCAGACACATCTACACTACCACAGTCACCACATCCTAAACCGCTGGCTGCCTGACTAACTTCCTAGATGACTGTCTGGGCCGAGCCAAGTCATGCCGGATTTTAACTGGATCTCACGGGATAGTTTAATCGATGTAACAAATCAGTTAAAGAGCACTTTTTTTTAAATCAAGGTGCACAGGCAATAACCTTTTATGTTATAACTTGAGCAACGAACAATGATAAACGCATCCAATAAATGTACATACATGAATAGAAATAAGTAAGGCTAACCAAATGATTTTACCTTGATGAACATGAAATAAAAGAAGCCAAGTAAAACCCAGATATGCATGGTAGGCCATCAAGATGAAGTACCATGCTTAAGGTTGAGGTTCCCAGTGGCAGGCCTAGAGCAGGTATTATCGGACTGGGACTGTGCACCAGGATGTCAGGTCGGTCAGCCCTTCCAGCAGGGTGTGCTGTACATGTTGCTGTTAAATCCTGAGAATTATCCCCCTTTTTTTTGTAGTGGCATTAAAATAGCACTTCAACAGGTCTTAGCGTAATGTGGATGGTGTTGTAAAAATGTTTTTTTTGTTTTGTTTTTGGTATTGTATGATGAATGCAAACATTGAGAAATGTTCATTAGATCTTTAGCGTAAATGTTAATTCTGGTACACCTTACATTATAGGCAATATAAAATTCCTTTTTGTAACATAGTTGACATTTTTGCTGTTTTCAGGCTTAAAGTCAACATACCTGCCTATAACCAAACACCACACGGCATTTTTAGAGAAAGATTTTTCTAAATATTATATATACAATTGAGTAAAATTGAAATTGAAAGTTATTTATAAAGATTTTGTAGTAAACCTGTTGACGTGATAAATCCACACTTGACTCACACACTACTTTATATTAAATAACTCAGAAAGCCTTGGAGTCTGGCCAGTCTTTTCTTCAGGAGGAAATGACATCATGCGGAGCAGGTCATGTGATTTGGAAGTAACACACTTCCTTAAGAGGTGTTTTTGTAATGTGTAAAATTTGATATATTGTCAAAAAAAGAAGTATCTGTCATAATGATCTCAACTCAATAAAAAGAACACAATGAAAACATTTATTGAATAAGCTCATTTTATTATTGTTTAGGTAATTAGAAGGTGGTTATTATTAAATTCAGATGGTTATTTAGTTGACATTTTAGCGATATCGAGTTGTTTTTTCTTAATAAGTGATTGTTTCCATAATAAATAATTAGTTAGTAATTTGTAATTTGTAAAGACATAATCAGAATGAACATAGGCATTAGTTTTTTTTACTTTTAATAAAAATGTAAGCAAGATATATCCCATAGACTTCATAAGTCCTCAATTATGTATTGACCCTTATTTTGTTACCACTTTTTAGTGCATTACGTCATCCATGAACGCAAGCCTGATGATGTTATTTGTTGTCCACACTATTCCGTAACCAAGACTTGAAAGTGTTTCTAAAAATTGGCTGTGGATCAGTTGTGTTTTTATCCTTACAGCTGAGCTGACCTAGAAGGTCTTATGCTAGTTCTCTGGGAAAGAAACAACGAGAAACTGCATGCACCCACTTATACATGCATAATACTTTGTACACACTCATTAATTCACAGAGTCTTAGTCAGTTTGAGCTTTGCTCTCTGAATTCACAAAAATGATGTGGCAGATTCTCCCACTCTTACTGTGGGTGGCTTCTGTCTGCATATGTATCTATTGATGTGTGTATGCCGTGATCCTGACACTAGCTTATACTTAACTGCTCCCTCTGTCTTCCTGTCACATAGGTTTTTCTGCTCATTACCATCCTCTGGCATTCATATATTATCCTAACCAACGTTCTCCCTCCTGCGATATTTTTTTCTCTCCACAAGCAACCACTGTAACAACCTACACACTGTGAGAATAGTTGCATATTTGTGTGTGGCATTTTGTTAATATTTTTTCTCTTTTGCAGTATTATGTGCCAAGAACCTTGCAAAGAAAGACTTCTTTCGTAAGTGCTCTTATTGTGATCTTTTTCACATGTAAAAATTTGATGTTATATTGAATGGTATGCGACAGCGCTTCTCAAAGTCATGAGAGACATTTGTGGTATATTTATGCATCCAAGTTCAGGAGTTTCTCAGATGCAAATGATTGCAGGCAAACAGTGCCATTTGGTCCACTAGCTGCAAGTTTATTTTGAGTGTCTTGAATGCATGGTTTTTTTTAACAATCACAACTATGTTAATAAAATGTTTTGTTTGTTTTTTGTTATAACCAATTTCTGAACTCGGACCTTGAATATAAATCGGTTGCAGATCATTGAGTAATAAGTTTGACAACACCTGGTATACGCACTCAGGTCATATCTTTCAATAAGAGTCTGTATGTGCCATCAGACATGATGCTGTTAACAGAGTGATACTGATGCTCCTGATCTGCTAAGCTGAGGGAGAGCTGTTGACCTCTGATAGCACATTAATATCATAATACCCCTGACTGGGTCAGCCCACAATCAGGGCTTGGTTCAAGGTTGCAAAGCTTCTCCAGGCATGCCAAATTTTATTTTTGTTTGGAATAGAGCCTAGCTGATATGGAATTTTTGAGTCAACACCAATTTTTAGGGAGTAAAAAATACATATACATTTGTGAAGAAAACTATACATACACTTGTAAAGACCATGTATATCATAGCAGTCTTGAGTTGCTGGTGACTCCTACAGCTCTTAATTTTCTATGATGGAATCATTAATGCATCTTTGTCACAGAAGCAGGCATGCATTTGTTTTTGTTTTTTTTCTAAATTTATTACAGGTCTTCAAGAAATGTGACAAAATCTGCTGGCACATAAATATACATAAGGCAATACCAATATTTGATTAAAGGTCCATGGGCATTTGCACTTCTACTACACACATTTGGCAGCTGCCCACAAGCTTCTGGCAGGCTTCTGGTTGTATCTTTGACCACTCCTCTTGACAGATATTGTACAGTTAAACTACGTTAGCTGGCTTTCTGACACGGACTACTTTCTTCATCACAGTCCACAGGTTCTTGATGATGTTTAATTCAGGACTTTAGGGAAACTAGTCTAAAACTTTAATTTTAGCATGATTTAGACATTTCTTTCTGACTTTTGATGAGGGTTTGGGGTCGTTGTCTTGTTGGAAAACCAAGCTGTTGATGATTTTAGTTTTTCTTGATGAATGTGGAAATGATCTTCCTTCTTAATTATTATATTTACTTGGTGTACTTTACTTTGTGCACCAGTTTCACTGGCACCAAAACAGCCCCAGAACAGAATACTCTGGGGTTAAGGACCTCACCTTTCCTCCTCCAAAGATATTTCTTGTCATTGTGGCCGAATAGTTCACTTTTTGTTCATCAGACCACAGAACTTTCCTCCTGAAGGCTTTTTCTTTGTAATTGTGATCAGCAGCAAACTACAGTCAAGCTTTAAGGTACTCTTTTTTTAACTGTGTCCCAGCAGCTTCTAATTCATTGCAGACTTGTTTTTTGGTGATTTTTCATTGTCACTTGACTCTCCTGACCAATTGTCTCCCAGCAGCAGATGATGGTTTGTGTTTTCTTCCTGATCATGGCAGTGACACAACTGCACCATGCGCTTTGTACTTACAATTATTTGCACAGATTTTGGTATGTTTAGCTCTTCTGACCTTTGCTGAGCTCCTCAGACTTTCCAACTGTAGTGTTTGTGGCTGAGTCTAATGAGTGCATTAAATGGGCCCTATTTAAGTTTGCTTAGAGAAATCACAAGCTGTCGTCAATCATGATCACTCACAAGAAGTGAAGAGGCCATGCCGCTGAGATAAGCTGATTAACACAGCTGTCTACATCACCAAAACTGCTCATTACATTTGCTGTATGTATAATTTTAACACGGGAGATTTTGACACATTTGCAGAAGACTTTTAATAAATCTATAAAAGAACCAAAGATGGACCAATTGTTTTTTGTGACAAATTGCATGGGTTTCAGTGATTCCATCATCGAAACTTCGGAGTAGTGGGAGTCATTGGAAACTCAGACTGACATGATAACCATGGTCTTTACAAGTTTATTTAAACTTCTGTTCACAACTGTATCTATATTTAGATACTCACTGTACTATTAAGAACAATGTCAAACATACAGAGTATGCTATTACCAGTATTACAAGTTTTTTTGTTTTGTTTTTTATTGTGAATTACTTATGTAGAAGCAAGCTCTTAATTGTGTTGTTGTGGGTGCATACAGGCTTACCAGATCCATTTGCCAAGGTTGTGGTGGACGGATCAGGTCAATGCCACTCCACAGACACAGTCAAGAGCACACTGGACCCCAAATGGAATCAGCACTACGACCTGTGAGTCTTCTCCACAACACACACAACCAATCTACATCTACAAGTTAATGCTGAAGTTATCTTATTTTTCAACATCTGTAAAATTCTCAGTCTTTAAAATAAAATCTGATTATTTTATACTTATGTTTTTGTATTTGCCATTTTAGTTTTAGAAATGAATAAATGAAATATAACAAAAAAGATGCAAAAGATGTTTGTTATCCAGTCTTTATCTTCATCTTTAAGCAGCCATTTTACAAAAAGAAGATTTAAATTAGAGACATTTCATATTTCATTTATTTGTTGTTTGACAAAACATTAATTTTTTTTTCTCCTGTGTTTTTATAAAGCACTCATTGATTGTAGATGGTGTTGAAAAACCTGCAGTAGAGAGCTTGGAATATGATGATGTGTCTGTTTTTTAGCTACATTGGAAAGACAGACTCCATCACCATAAGTATATGGAACCACAAAAAGATCCACAAACGACAGGGAGCAGGTTTTCTCGGTTGCATACGACTGCTTTCCAATGCCATCAGCAGACTAAAAGACACAGGATGTAAGTCTGTCTAGGGTTTTTTTAGCCCTCTGATTTTAAATACACACATTTCCACTCTGACATACCATTTATTTACACTTTGGTCAAGTAAAAAATGTATTTACTTCCTCTTCCAGACCAGCGTCTAGATCTATGTAAGCTGAACCCGTCTGACAGCGATGCAGTGCGGGGGCAAATTGTTGGTAAGGCCGGACACAGTGATAGATTATCTCTACAAATAACACATGTTGTCTCTCACTTTGTGTCTCTTTCCTTCACTCTGTCAGCTCTCTGACCTGTACTTCCTGCTTATTTACAGTAAGCTTACAGACACGAGACCGCATTGGCAGCGGAGGCCCTGTAGTGGACTGTAGAGGACTGTTGGAAAATGATGGGTGAGTGTGTCACCATATATTTATGGTGCAAGTGTCATACACCAACTTTTAAATTTTGTGTTGTGCCAGTGTCTTGTTCCTTATTTGTCTTGTTGAGATCTCATATCATATAGTATTGAGACCCATTTTGGGATATTTGATCGTCTCTCTAACGCTGTGTTCTTAATAAAAAATAGCTGACCTATCATGTGATTGCACTAAAACATGAGAAAGAATGACTTTACAGATCTGTGTGTTTTTTATGTGTACGTAGCCCTGTGTTTGAAGGATGCTTCAGTGAAGAGCCGCTGCCCTACTCTGACTCCACTGGTGCTGCCGGGGGCGGGAACTGCCGGCTCGACTCACCCAGTCAGGACAGCCGTCTTCCGACGCAGCGAATCAGAGGGCAGGACTCCAGAGGTCATGGCCACACTCCTCAAAACAGACCTCATGGGCACCAACCACCTGATCTGCCAGAAGGATATGGTCAGTCAAACACTTCTCTGACCAGTCGTTGTCATTAATATATATCTTGAAGATCTGAACCTCATGTTACATTTCTAAGCTCATAGAGTGTTTTTCATTTTAAAACAGAGCAGCGAACAACGGTGCAGGGGCAGGTGTACTTCCTTCACACACAGACGGGCGTCAGCACCTGGCATGACCCCCGGATACCACGGTATGATTACATCACCAGATCTAAGGTTGACCTGAAAAGAGGTGAAACCCAAAAGCAAAACTTGGTCACTGTAGCAGCAGATGGAGATAACATAGAGAAGAATATAACGTATATAAAGAACAGAACAAATTACCTCACATGTGTAATACTCAGGATTATAGAGCAGCTACAATGAATTTTAATCATGCTATGTTGTTTAACCCTCTGAACCCCCAAACAGTCACTGGGTGTTTTTTTTCCTCTATGTACACAACATAACTATGAGTAGAGGAGCACAGAATTTTATTTTTTTTTTTTGCCAGATATGGTGCAAATAGTTTATTTTTGGCAAATTTTGAATTAAAACATGTAGGGTTTGTGGCTTTGGTAAAATTTTATACCTTTCAAATCCACCAGCAGGTTTTCGGGTTCAAATGGTTGAAGGATTATTCCGTTTTTACAAATTGTTAGCATTAAAGTTGAGAAACTAATTCAAAATTGTATAAAAATAGACCTTCAGTTCCATGTTGGCGTCACCTCATGCAGTATTAAACAAATGACCAACAGCAACTAAAACTAACGCTGTTTCTTGATGCAAAAACAATTTCTGCCTTGGTTGTGTTTAGAGGCTGAAAATCCATGTCGTTATTTTGTTCTGTACTAATTATGCTGACAGATTAAGAGAAAATCTCAGATTATTTTCTTGTGGCCCCAGAGTTTGAGTTTAGGTCAGTAAGGGTACTTAAGAGCTGACAGTATGCGGCCAGAGGCAGGACGCTGATTGAAAGCACAATAGTCTCAGTCAGGCTACTTGTTACTGGTGCAGGGACCTGGCCAGTGTGAGCTGTGAAGAACTTGGTCCGTTGCCAGTGGGCTGGGAGGTCCGAAGCACCGTGTCCGGGCGAATCTATTTTGTGGACCACAACAACCGAACCACACAGTTCACAGACCCGCGCCTACACACCATTATCAGGTACAAGCATGCATGCACTCTTTGAATAGATATCACTAATAAGAGGCTCCGTCTCTGCCACATGCAAAATAAGTGTTTTTTAAAACTAATCTGTGAATCTAATCTGTCATCGCTGTAATGCTGAATTCAGACTGGATCTGAACATGACCCACTAATACTCATCGGCTCCGCTGTTAGTGCTGTATTGTGTGATTTACAGAAATGTGGGCTTATAGTAGATTTAGCTACTGTGGTTGAATGCACAGTGTGTAATCCTGCCTGGCATTCTTCCCTTTCATCATGCCATCTCTCCCTGGTGCTCCTTTTCTACATCTTCCACCTCCAGCCAGCAGTCCCAAGCGAAGGAATCCTCTCAGGCCCCCCAGATGGACGTGGGGGGCGAGGAGGGGGGAGGTGGAGGAGTCAGCGGTGGAGGAGGAGAAGGAGATGTTTCTGCCCGCTATGAGAGAGACTTGGTGCATAAGTTGAAGCTGCTTCGCCATGAACTGTCACTGCAGCAGCCTCAAGCGGGACACTGTCGCATAGAAGTGTCCCGAGAGGAGATCTTTGAGGTGAGTGCAGGTATCAAAGGAAGAAACAAAGAAGCACTGGTTGTGTATATTAATAAACTGACCTAAAATGATGTATTGTGGATTGTGTATTCTTTCTTTGGTCTGTGATATTATGTGTGTGTCTGATATACTGTACATACTAAAGCTGCGTGTGTGTCTGTTCAAATAGGAGTCGTATCGACAGATAATGAAGATGAGACCCAAAGATCTGAAGAAACGCCTGATGGTGAAGTTCAGGGGAGAAGAGGGCCTGGATTATGGCGGGGTGGCCAGGTAATTTGCTATTCACATCTTTGCGTAGTCTCCGAGCATTACAGGTTGCTCTCTCAGAATCCATGAGTCCCTCTTGATGTCTAATGTTACAGTTAAATGAATTGGAAATATATTATAGTGGAAGACATCACTGTTTTCAGGTAGGAAAATTGAGTTATGCAAAGAAAAATAACACCGTTTTTAGTTAAACATCATCAACAACAACATTTGGCAGCGGTTTATGACTGAAATGTAATGAAAAAATAAAAGGAACCAAAAGAAAACATGAAAATCTTAACCAGTGGAAAAAGAAATGCTTAATTATTTCTTCTCATATTTTATTATATGTAAGGTTCATATTACATTTACAGCTTAAGAAAAGTACACCATCTTTCTAATAGGGCTGCCTGCTCCTCCGTTAAAACAGTTTTTCGATGGTTTCATTTCATATAACTGGAACGTCTACACTCACAAATACAGTGCATTGTTTTCTGGCAACTTAGCCCTGTGTAAACAGTAAGATGACCAAATGTTACATCAGTTAGCCCTCTGAGCCCCGAGCATTTATATTACATGTTGTAGGAGCCAATGAGCGCTACGTTATAAGTAGGAAACAATCTTTGTCCGGGCAGGTGTTCCGACCGGAAGGTAAAACAGTTTTGACCGCTGAAAAAGCTGGTCATGGTGAATTGTTTGTTTGAGATGAAGAATGTTGGATTACAATTGCTTTGGAGCAATAAATGCACAGATTATTGAAACGCAAGTTATTGTCTTGGGCTCTATTCATCAGATGAAGTAAAGTTTGTCGGCGCGTCAATTAGTTAAGTCCTGGTGAAGCACCACAGGGGCTTCAAGCATTGGCTTAGCCTCGACATATGTGATTACATATTCTGCAAAATCTGGAAAAAAAATAGAACCCCATTTACAGCATTTTTCCAACTGGTACTTACAGGTGTGACTAATACTCTGGGGAAACAATGACTCTAAATGCTATTGATAATTTACTGTTTACATAAATTATTTTCATGAGACATGCAGGATAAAGTGATTTTGATTAAATGTTACAATTTTCAACTTTGGTTAGAAAACGTTATCAAAACCAAAGTTTTGGTTGAAATTCTGACAAAACCACATGTCAAAAGAGTAGTTCAATAACCTTCAGAAAGCTGAACATCCAAAGATTCTTTCTGTTTTTGCATTTTCTGGCTCACAAATGGTATAATTTGGGTGTTTTTTGTTTTTTTTTTAAAAGATAATATGTCTTTCAAGTCTGTGGGCAGGGTTTTAAGGTTTAGAGGGTTAATCGGTGTTGCTAGCTTAATTTAAAGAGTACTTGAATGGACAGAAAGCCTGCATCATAGCTGGTATCGTGTCATCAGCTGTGTTCTGTCATGGTTTCTTGTAGTTGCTCTGCCAAGCTCTTTGTGACTGAGAGTGTTTCCTAACAATGTGGTGGTTGTCTGCAGGGAATGGCTGTATCTGCTGTGTCATGAAATGTTGAACCCCTACTACGGCCTGTTCCAGTACTCTACAGACAATATCTACACACTACAGATAAACCCAGACTCCTCCATCAATCCTGTGAGTACACAAAAATAAACATACACCAAGGAGAATCTCAAGCCTGTGTGTGACTCTGTGTTTGTCTCATATGTTTTAAAGGACCACCTGTCATATTTTCACTTTGTGGGACGTGTGATGGGCTTGGCAGTTTTCCACGGTCACTACATCAACGGGAGCTTCACTCTGCCTTTTTACAAACAGCTGCTAGGCAAACCCATTCAGCTCAATGACCTGGAGACCACCGACCCTGAATTACATAAGAGCCTCGTCTGGATATTGTGAGCAAATGCACCTGCACTTAAATCAACTCAGTCTGTCAGCAGAATGCTTTTTATCATAAAGTAATCCTCAGTTGCACTGGTACCTTTTGGCCTTTTGGACATGGACAGATTTTTTAGTGTTATTTATTGTGATGTTGTGTTTGCAGAGAGAACGACATCACCTCAGTCCTCGACCACACGTTCTGTGTGGAGCACAATGCCTTTGGGAAGTTCTTACAACATGAACTCAAACCTAATGGCCGCAATATCTCTGTCACTGAAGAGAATAAGAAGGAATACGTAAGGTAAGAAGAAACAGTTGTCTGTCATCGTTTTGGTGGTTGTTCTCCGAATTATATTCCAGATGACAAGTGGAAACATTGCTGACATGCTTCTGCTAGTTTATTGCAGACTATTTACCTGGCCTGTGCTGTTGGTGTTTTTCAGACTTTATGTGAACTGGAGGTTTATGCGTGGAATTGAGGCCCAGTTTCTTGCCCTACAAAAAGGATTCAGTGAGCTCATCCCACAGCACCTACTCAAACCTTTCGACCATAAAGAACTTGAGGTAATTGTCTCATTAGTGAACAATTAACCAGAATTTATAATAAACTAAGCTAAAATGAATGTTTTAGCACATCCAGTTTAGTAAATTCTGCTTTTTGATTGTGATAGATGTACAGTACAGTGACCTCTCACCATATCATGGTTCACTTTTCACGGTTTCAATGTATCGCAGATTTTTTGCTCTATCGCTGGACTTTTCTGTACATAGATATTTTTATAAATTAATTATGGTGGTGAGCTGTGTTGAAGAACAACACTGGAGAAAGGATATCTGCCTTTTATGCACTATGCAACTGGCAGGTGCTTTTATTTTGACACACACAGAGAGCGACGCTGGAGAAAATGTTCCAGGAAGTCATCAAACACACTTCACACTCAGTCCTGACAACATAACACTTAACCAAACTAACTAAGCTGACTAAACCACAAAAACACAATAAAACACAAACACTAATAACACTGTAACACTAACATAAACCCAATAATAACATTTAAACCCCCAACACCCCGAACTCCCTTGGTGCATTGCAGCACAACAGTTGAGTCATAGTGACTGGCTCTGCGATCGCTACATTATTTTAATTATTTTTGTGGTAAAATAAGCATTTTCTAGCCTACAAATTTGAAAACAATGTAAAAGATATGAAAAAATATAATCAAAACATATTAAAAGAATATTTCATCAAAATAAAATGCATAAGATACAGCTGATTGGCTCAACGACCATCAATAGCAGCATTCAGCATCTCGCCTTGTCCATTTCACATAGACGTCTGATTGCTGCGTATAGTGTTGCCCTGCTTGTTGTGGAGGGTTTATAAAGCCTTACAATACATATAAATAATAAAATAAATACGGTCGCTACTTCACATATTTGGTCTATCGTGGGAGGGTTTGGAACGTAACCCCCGCGATAGACGAGGCACCGCTGTACATATCGCTATCATTTAATCGCCCAGGACTAGCTCTAGTTCCTAATATTTGTGTTGGATCACTTTCACATTTCATTTATCTTTTTCTCTCCAACACCCACTCTGCTTCCTGTTTTCTTTAAATCCCTCCAGCTGATCATTGGTGGACTAGGAAAGATAGATCTTGCAGACTGGAAGACCAACACCCGTCTGAAACACTGCACAAGTGAAAGTAACGTGGTGCGGTGGTTCTGGCAGGCAGTGGAGGCCTTCAGTGAAGAAAGGAGAGGACGCCTCCTGCAGTTTGTCACAGGCTCCACAAGGGTCCCACTACAAGGGTTCAAAGCGCTGCAGGGTGGGTCATGCACTGGCTCAGCAAACACATCCATTACTGCATTCAGTTGAAACTAACATTTGTTTAGCTTGTTTAATTTATCCGTCTTGCATTCAATATTTGTACATAAAAAAGCTTTTAACACAAATTACAAGCATCGGACAGTCCATATAATGTACAAAAGTAGTAAAAATTCCATTTATAATTTACCTGATTCCAAGGGGACTACAGGGGGTCCTCAGTTGTAAAATGACTTGAAACGAAATTTATTGATATCCATGACTTTTATGAAGAACTGATCAATATCTTGATCCACGTAACGGCTTTGTTTACATTTTCTCCGGAGTTCCGACTTGCGGGCAAAAATCGACTTGCATCAATCTGTAGGAACGGAACTCTGACGTAAGTCGAGGACCCCCTGTTGTCAAAAATTCTTAGATATATGTCAGTTTATTATCAGATTTGGTAAAGACAAGCATATTTTCACATTTGAAAAGCTAGAAACGACTAATGTTTGGCATTTTTGTTTTACAATTAAAATGAAGCAATTTATTAGTTTTCTTAAAGGTTACCAGGTAATTTTCTGTGAAATGAATATAATACCCAATTACTGACTGCAGCTGTAGATCAGTACACTAGCATGTACCATATCCTGAAACACAGTCAGACACATTCTGAGAACACTTTTCAATATATATTTAAATCACATTTGCAGGCTAGTGAAAACACCACTTAAATACACTATGTAATAAAATCTTTTTGTGTTTAAAGACTGATCCTGTTTACCAGAGTAGAGCAGTGATAACTAGAATGTATGTGTGTAAGGCTCTACAGGTTCTGCAGGACCAAGGCTCTTCACCATCCACTTGATAGACGCCAACACAGACAACCTACCCAAGGCTCACACATGGTAAGGACACATAAGCGATGCAAATTTTGCTTGTTTTATTTGCATTCGTATGACATTGCAAATAACTAATGTTTCTTGTTCGCCTGTAGTTTCAACAGGATAGACATCCCTCCCTACGAGTCTTACGAGAAACTTTACGAGAAACTGCTGACGGCCGTGGAGGAGACCTGCGGCTTTGCTGTGGAGTGAATCTACAACCAAAGCCGACATACACATAATCACATTTGCGCTAGCACTTGCACACAACTATTTCACATTTTAGATATATGCATACACACAAACAGAATATCAAGTATACGCAGAGTATACAAAGCATCCAAGCAACAACACACATAAGTCTCTTGCCACCTCTTCACCACTGAACTGTTCTGGGTTAAAGGAGGAAGCCCGGCAGGAGATGAAAAGAAAAAAAAAAGGATTTTAAATTTTTTCAAAGGTTTTAAGAAGGATTTTTTTATCCTTTCTCCAAGCTATGATGTCATTCTTCCGAATGTCTGACCCCACAGGAAATTTGACTCCAGTCGCACTCAAGTCCTCGAATGGAGTCAGTAAATCACGTATGAGCCTGTGAACAGAGACGTTGAAATCAGATTTGTAATGAACAAGGCAGAGATTGTCTGTCTTTCTGTCTGACAAACTGATTGATTAGTGAGATTCATGCTTCATGTTTAACCACTGTTGTATGTCAGAATGTGTGCATGTTTGTGTGCGTGTGCATGTGAGTTTGTGAGAGAATGAGAATTGTTTGAGTGTGTGTATGTTTGTTTGTGTGTGTGTGTGTGTGTGTGTCAGGCATGGCACTCCGTTACGCTGTAAAAATGATCAAATGAGCCTGCTCCTCTGTTTGGTATCTTTATTGTGTCTTCTGTTTGTATCTGCGACCACTCTGATCCACTCTGATATTTTATTATTTATTACTAAGTGATTACTGACCAAGCTGCTATCCGCTCTACACAGAGCCCACACTAATCTCTTCATCGGCCCCTCTACCAGAGTTGAAGGGTTGATCCACGTGCGACTCTCAGAGTGGGTTTTAATGAATTTTGTTACATTTTTAACATTCACATTTCTGCTGAGAAATGCTCTCCTCAGTGTATGAAAACTGTCAGTGTGTCGGTGTTTTAAATGCCATGTTACGTTTATTGAAGTGAAAGGGAAACGACTTTCCCCAGCCCCAGTTTTAACATCTAACTGTACTGACTAATTGAGAAGTTCGTGGGCATGACCTGGATATTTTTTTTCAGAATGAGCCAGCCAACTTCAAGAAGTCCGCTTCAGGAATTCTTTGGTTACACATGACATGTATAATAAAATTTCATAAGCCTTTTTATACATGTTTCAGAAACCATTTCATCATCTTACTTTTTATTCTTCGTGGCCCCGATGTGTCTGTGCCCATCTTTCTTCCCCAGAGGCCGAATGTTAGGCATAGCAGTCGTCATCCTCAAGACTACAACAAATGAGTCCCTTAACAGTCATTATTGCTCCATAGAAGTGAATGAAATCAAAAGCCTAAATGTTGAGCGGTCAACGTTGGAAAATGTTTGGATCTGTTGTAGATTGAAGACTGTTACGCAGCATCATTTCAATCTGCATTCTAGGGTCTGAGTTCACTGTGTAATGGATGCAAAAGTATTGTAACTTACTATGTACTAAACATTTATGAACAAATACCATGTAAATAAGATTATATTAAAAGAAATTAAATTGAAAATACATTCCTTGTATTATGTGGATTCTTGTCTTTCTGGATATATATTTAAATCAATCACCAAATCTGGATGATCTATCAATGTGTCTAATGAAATCTGATTTATCAGTAAATCAGTATATTTAAGAAACCTTTACTGCAGTACAAAGAGGCAAAATCTGATAGATTTGGATGCATTTGATTGAAAGTATATACAGTGAGAGTCATAATATTGAAACCAAGCCATGGGGTGTCCACATCCACCCTATATAGACAACAGTGAGGCCTGTTAGAAGACTACATAGACTCCAGAAACTACTGCTTTCCTGGCAGAACTTTAACCATTTCACATTCCCATATAGATTCATGCTGACAGTATTAACAGCCCCGCTTCAACCATTAGTAGTTTGTAATGTTTACACTGATTTTGAAGTGTATAGTTAGTATAAAAAATGTTTCTGTTTTTTTTTTGTGTGTAAATAAAAAAACTGTTTTTTTTTATTATTAAAATATGTTTGATTTAGGTTTTGCTGTGGATTTAGTGAAGCTCTTATCAACTGCTCCTGATTTTTAAATTAAGAGTAACATAAAAACCCTATGATGCTGTGTATGAGTTTTCTTCTACATGTCAGTCTTGGCTGCAAAAGAAAATGAATGAGGTGCCTAAAAAAATGACTACTGGGTCTGCAGTGCTTTGCGGGAAAAAAAAATTAATGATACACTGTGCTATCTAAAGGTGAGTAATGGTCTTATGCTGGCCATCTCCATAAAACATGTCTGGCTCTACCGCTAGCACAGATGCTCGATCAGGTTGGGATGTGGGGAGTTTGGAGGCCTGTCCAACACCCTGGGCTCTGTGTTGTGTTCCTCAAACATTTTCTTAGGAGTTGTGTTGTGCAGCTGGTGTTGGAGATGCTTATTTTCAAGTACCTACGTGACAAAGTAACATCCACATGATTGGCAGGACACAAAGGTTCCCAGCATAACATCACATTGTTATGAGATGTTCAGTGTTATTCATTTATCATTGGTTTGACATTGTGGCTGATCAGTGCATTGGCCTAACATTTGAAATTATAGTTTTTTTTAATAGTCTTTGCTCAGTAATTGACAATACATATTTGAACTAATGGTTAACATTAATTTGAGATCATACTGTTCAGTCACATCATCATTTTTTTATACATAGTGTCGCTTTTTCTGCTAATATTTTTGTTTCATTCTTATGCAGGATAATTTACACATATTATTTTTTTATATTTTACTTTAAATTTTGACTTTAATTTAGAAAAAAATCTGATACAGTCTCTCTTCCTTCTACAATGGGCGAAACTACAACGCCGAGGACAGCCGACATCTCCAGGACTACATTTCCCACAGGCCCTAGCGTGTACGTAACAATACGGCATCCTTGCGCGTGACGTTGCTACTGTTCTTGTTTTGGCAGTTTGTTTCGATATTCACGGATTGTCAGTCCACTAAGGAAGCGGATTATCTTGGTTATCCAAGCCAAGCTGCGGTATTTTACATTTTTACATGCGTGTTTTTATACCAAGATCTTCCACCGTGCGTGTGTTTGGTTTGAAGCAGTGTTATGGACAGAAATCTTAACAGAAGTCAGCTAACTAGTTACCCTGCAAGGCTAGCTAGCCTGCTAATTACCATTAGCTTAGCTGAGAGCAGTGGTTTGTTCTGTGTGTGTGAGAGCGGAAATGATCGATTGCTGTTCTGACATGTTTGTTTATGACTGCACCGTCTTCAACTTTATTCTAGAACATTCTTAAACCTAATGTCGAAGTGATAGATTCAACGCAAGTTCAAGTGGCTAGTACAACAACATTGGCTTGTCGCTGTGTTCGCGCATACTGTTTGGGAAAATGTAAGATCCGCATTGATTTCTTACTGATTTCATCACATCTAGGACGACAAGAGCTGCAAGTCAAGTTAGCAGAGAATGTGACCAAATATTCTTGTGGTGATTGGTGGCTAAAACATCAAATCATCTTTTAGTGTGCTAGCTAATGTTGTTTTTATTTCAATGATTGACATGACCTTTTCCCTGCTGTTGTGCTTGAGATTTCTGCTATCTTACAAGCTTTTCTGTTGCTTACTGTTTTGCCACATGTTAGTTGAGCTAATCGACGGATGTTCCTATCAGTCAGACATTCTCAGCTTGTTATGGACCTCAGGTGGAGTTTAACCCCAGACGTTTTCGATAAATGCGCATGACAAGTGATAAAATGAAACCATTTGTTGAATTTTAGGGGAATACCATCACCATTACGGCATTGTCTTTGCTTGTGGGTGTGCGTGAGTCTGCTTGTATGATTTAAGTTGTATGGTTACACAATAAAACTGAAGGGAGCTTGCTTTGGTTTGGTTGGTAACAAGCAAGTCATAACTGTCACCTCTAGAAACTTTTTAGTTGGTCGGCCAGATGAAGCAAAAGAAACGTTTAGTAGTAGATGATATCTCATATTTTGGTTTCCTAATTTACAGTTAATTTTGCTAATAACATATGCTACTGTTCATAATTTTTTTAAAGGTATTTTTTGGTGACCACTCTTCAGAATACTCTAGAAAAAGAGATGCTGTGCTGCGTTTAGGTCACCTTTGGGCCTGACATCCATTGTTTACTTTTGTTTTCAACCCTGATAATTCTGTTGTCATGTGATGATAATCCATCTGACTGCAGCAGTTGATGGTACAATACAAAGTGTTCTGTTTCTCGACTATTTTGGTTGTTACTTTATTGATAAGAGAGGTTACTGCTGCTAATGTCCTGTAATACAAAAGCTTCATTTGACAGGAAAATATTTATTAATACCCAACTGTGATAGAGGTCAGGATTTAGCTACATAACAAATGATGTTACTGTAATAATTGAACTGCAGCCTACAAACTCTCTCTCTCTCTTTGTGTGTGTGTGTGTGTGTGTGTGTGTGTGGAGTAGATGGTACTGATTGAGCAGTGATTTTTGTGTGTGGGCTGATTCAGGGAGCTGGTAAGTGTAGTTTCACAATGGCCGATGGAGGCAGCGATGACGACGTCATTCACCTGGCAAGCTTCAACGTCCACCGCAGCCAAGGTGAGACGCACCTTCATGTCTACGCTAACACATATAGGAACCTCAAACCACTGGTATCCAGGGTCCCAGACTAACTTTTTACATTCCTGCTTGTAATTTTTTAATTTAGGCACACCCACAAAATTATCCTCACGCCTTCTGGCACCGGCAAGTTATAGCATACCCTTTTTTGTCAGTTCCCATACAGATTGGTAGTTTCTGAGCACGTTATGTAAATGATTGTAAAGATGAATAAGGGTGCAGATAAATGTTTTGTTCTGTTTCATATGGAGGATCTGGGATTTGAAGTTAGTCAAAGTTGGGTTTTCTTAGCAGTTTTGAATCCTCACTGCTTTGATTTGCCGTTGCTTGGTGATAAAACGCTGCAGGGAGGGGAGATGCTTTGCTGGCAATAAATCTGTCACATCATAGGACTGGTTTCTTGGAGAATTTTGCCCATTTACCGTGTCATTATGGAACGTTGATGCTCCAACAGCAAAGGCTCTGTTCCCAGCTGTGCAGTAAATGCAACAGATTATGTTTTATGCATTGTTTCCCATGGGCTGAGAATTTACTTGTGGTGGTGGGTGATATGACGTTACGGATTTCCATGCAGAGGATCATACTTTAGAGGGATAGATTGTAACCCAGGTTGTTTTCTGAAGCTGCAATAAACAGGCGTCCTCTAAACACCTCACATGCAGACTATTGGTAGACACCACAGTTTAGTTGTAGTTTTCTTACCTAAATGCCTCACATGCGTCGGAGAGATCTCTTGGCCCTACTCAGTAACTGCACAGCTAAGAAAGGTGTGCAGCCAACAATTGGTTTGATTAAAGAAATGAGGCATTCCAGTGTTTAGGGCCTGTGGTACAGTGAGTGATTTCATCTGCTAGGACAGGCTGCTCAGAGACACACAGATTAAACTAGAAATGTTTTCTTGCACTTGACAGATTTTTAATCGCATGTGTGAGCCCTGTTAGTAGAGGCTATGGCTGTCTCTCACATACACAGGATGTATGTATGCTCACTTTATACCCTGATAGCACTAATTGTAGCGCCACATTACACAGTATGGTCCCATGGTGTCATAAAGTACAGTAACGATTAAATCTATTTTGATGACGATCTTTTACATAAACAATTATGAATGAAGCATTATAGTTCCACAGAGACACCCTGGACCCACAAATCCTATTCTCCAAATGTAAGAGAACATGCTTATTTGGAAGAGACCGCAGTACGTTATCATTTTTAACTTTATGAAGAAGTGCAAAAATCACAATCCAACTAAATTAAAAATTTTGACTCGTATTGCATATATTTTATTATTTTTATTATTTTTGCATATTGTTCAGCCCTGTATAAAGTATTTTTTTTTACTTATTCATACAAATATATTGTCATATTAGTGTAATGTTCCTTGGATGCCATATTTCTCCAGCCTAGTGTAAAAGAATATCCATCATTTAAATATTAATCAATGAGAAGCAGCACTTTAAAGTTCAAACTTTAATGCTTTCCTTACTCAGACTTTCAATAGACCCATCAGTACCTTTACATCTCAGGAAAGCTATAATACATAAAAACAATCCAACCTTGTATCTGAAAAGAAAATCTGGTCATATACCTTACGCTGCAGAGTCTTTTAGTTAAAGTTGTATATGTGAAAGATCCGTTTCAGTCTTAATATTAGTTTGTGTTTACCAAGAGACACAAACAGTGGCACTGTCTAGTGTTTGACCTGTTACCTACATGCATCTACACACTAAAAGTATGCCGTACCTTTTGATGGAAAATCACCAGATTTAGTTTTTATGTGGTTTTCCATATGTCGACAAATCCTCCAGAAAACTAAAACAAAGAATAAGTCAACACAAAAGCTGTGCATTTCAGTAAAGTTCGTAATGTCATCTCATCACTATGTTTCTGAGGGACTGAACATGTCACCTTA
Organism: Amphiprion ocellaris; assembly: GCF_022539595.1. Classification (NCBI taxonomy): domain Eukaryota; kingdom Metazoa; phylum Chordata; class Actinopteri; family Pomacentridae; genus Amphiprion; species Amphiprion ocellaris. The sequence continues at coordinate 8,108,402 of NC_072784.1, read as the reverse complement.
CCAGCAAGAGGCAGGCACCATGACAAAACACTAAGAAAGAAATTATTTTTTGTAATATAAACTTATGATTGCCCTTGTTTTTGATTTATGATTGTGTTTCTATATGGCATTGAAATTGTCATTTGGTGGAATGTCTTCGGCATTTCATACCTTCCTGGAGTACGTGGAGCATGTTCATTGGTGATGGAGCCAGTGTCACTCATTATGCACAATCTTCCTTTGTACCAAACTATTTGCCTGATGAAGCACTAGCTCCAAAAAGTCGCACTAATAAATGTATCTTTACAAGTCAAACAATGTACAGGTGTCTTGTTAAATCCACTAGATTATTTTCAACATATTTGATATTTGTTGATACATTTAATTCTGGACAACCTAAGAATTTCTGTATAAAACTTCAGGAATGGCTAACATCATGACCTGTTTTTGTTGCTTTCATGTGCTTTGTTATATATTCAATATTTCTCACGCTTCTTTTTTTTCTTTCCTCATTCCCTGTAAATGCTAATATGAACTTACGGGTGTCTGCAGGCTCGTGCGCCCGTCAGAGGGAGCTCATCACCATTTCAGATGACTCGGATGAGGAGCCTGTGACTCTGGTACCTGGCAGTCCTGTTTTAGTCCCAGATGATGCAGATGATGACGATGTCAGCATACTGGAGGTGACTGATAAACGATGCACATAAATCTTTACTATACATATCACTGAGGCTTGTGTTTGAATCTTCCCTCTTGCTTCATACACAAAAGGCAGTGTTTTAGAGAACAAAACATGTTTTTGTTAAGCAGTTGGCATGTTATACTGTTTTCAGAAACCGCTGCCATAAATCTGAGCTGAAGAGTTAACATCAAATTATATCAGAAGCAGCATAATGTATGAATTTGTTTGTGATGTTCTTCTTCTCTGTGTGTTTTCTTACAGTCACTAACTCCTGCACGCAGACATGTGATTCGTCCAGCAGCGAAATGGAGCGGGGCCTCGTCCAACCTAATTCAAGTTGTAGGTGAAAGTAGCCTACCTTCTGGGATTGCCTCAGGGGACCATAGCTCTGCCCCCTCTACCTCCAGAGATGCCAAGGCCACCAAGGTCGACCAGCCAGCCATACAAACACAGACAGTGCAGTCTAACACATCTGGACCTACACTGCCACAACCTGGCCCTTCGTCACACGTACTCTCTCAGCCAAGACTGAGCACAAACTCTCAGCAACAGGAAGGTACATCAGCACATACAAATGTGGAGCTTCATGCAGTTTCTTCTGTCCACACCCCATCTACCTCCACGAATTCTAAGGCTAATGCGGCCTCATCCAGACCACCTGTGCAAGTACCCCTCCAACCTCAACCCAGCACATCCGGACTCACACAGCCACAAGCTGGCTCTTCAGCACACCTAAAAGTTGAGCGCCAGGCCAGTACATCTGCCAGTGCCACACCTTTAACTTATGTTGCTGCAGTGACTGTGTCAAGTTCATCTAAGACTCAAGAAAAGGCTAGTACAAGTAGCCTTACACAAGACAATCCTCAGGCCAGTACTTCATCTGCACATCCCCAGTCTCACACACGGACGCAGCCTCAGCCTGGTACATCTACACAGCTCCAGACCATAACCCTGCAGCCCAGCCTCATCCAGAAGAGGCAGGTGAACCTAGTTGTTCTTCCACAGCAGCCTAGCATCCAAGCCTCTGCTCTAATAACCCAGCCAAAACTACAGTTTATGCCCCAGAGTCTGCCGCAGCACATGTCACTTCATCAAACGCAGGGCAATCTCATTCAGATCGAACCCCAACCCCTGGCCCAGACCCCTGCCCAGCCTGCAGTCCAGCCCACTCAAGCCCTTCAGGTTATACCAGTGATCCCCCCTGCAGTTCTAATAGCTGCAGCCCCAGAGAGACTAGGTACTCCAGAGGCAGGTCATCGGATCATCCTGGGGAGCCAGCCGCCTGGAGGCGCTATTCCCAATCCTCCACCACAGGCCGGTGCCTCCAATGCCATTCCACCACGCTGGAGCCTCAACATCAGGGTCCCTAATGTGCACATTAACCCACCCGCTCCCACTGTGTCAGTCCCCTACATCGCAGGGGAGGCTCGTCTCATTCTGGCACCAAACCCAGAAAGGGTCAATCCAGCCCCTGCTCTGGTCGCGGTCCCACCTGCACCAGAGGACATTCCCCGAATAGAGGATGCAAGGCCTGGACCCTCTGTGGCACAAGAGAGACCAGAGCAGCAGCCTCATGTCAGAACCCTTATCACTGGTGTTGTAAGTATCGCATCTCCTTGAACTGTCAGTGTCTGTTTCCTGTCTGTTGTCAAGTGAAAGGAGTTTAATTGTGTGGCAGCTGTGTCTCTCATGTTATCCTTTCACCTTAGCTGTGGCATTTGATTTCTCTCAAACCCATGAACATGGAAACCAGGCACATGATACAAGCTTACAGAACAGTAACGCTGGTGAAAAACCCTCCTTGTGAGAGAAAATTTCTGCTTTGTGTACAAAAATGTCATCCGACGAGCACAGCAATGTGACAACTGCTTCATGAGACCTACACGTTTACAACTGCTCAACGCTTGCTCACTTGTGTACTTGAATTTTGAGAACAGTGGCCAAAGTTTTTGGCCCATCTCCGACCCTCTGACAGTGGTGGAAGAAGTACTCATATCTTAAGTAAACCTAACGTTACCATAGCGTTGAAATACTCTGTTAGCAGTAAAAGGCCCAAGTTTAAATTTTTATTTAATTAAAAATACAAAAATATTAGCATCAATATACGCTATATAAAAAATGCTGATAAAATATGCTAAATACCAAAGCAGAAAATACTTAGAATTCAGAATAAACTGATTTTAATATTTATTGTGGGATAAATTGTTCATTTTCTCTTGGCATTGGTATCAGTAAAGTTTAATCTTTATTGAGTATCGAGGTGTCACGGACTTTCCAACAATAATAGGCCACATTATAATTTAATTGTAGGGTAAATAAGTACATTATGTGTCTTTGAATTGTAGCTTTGTAAGAGTATAAATTAGCAAAAAAATAATATACTCAACTAAAGTATGAGTACCCCCAAAATGGACATATGTACAGTACTTAAGTAAATGTATTTAGTTACTTTACACCACTACCCTCTGACTGATGTGTTTGAATAGGATGCTTGCGGATACTGTACCTGAGACTAATTAAATTGCAACTTCTTCTATATCCCCCTCACAGCTGGATCTACTCCCAGATGTCCAGGAAGCCTATGTAGCAGAGCTGATCCAAAAGAATAATGTGAAAGACTTGAATGTGTAAGAAGCATCTACATTTTTTTCCTCCTTGGTTTCAAAGAGGATTTTAATAAATGAATAAGGGAATCATGCTGTCTAGACTGTGTCCTGTGTAACTATCTATAGAAGTGTGCTCTATTTAAATATGTCATGCATGTTTGATACTTCACTGCACCATTCTGTAGCCTCTAGTTTGAGCTGCACTCTGTACTGCTCGCAGAACCATAAAGTATAATCTGGTTTGATTTCTGCTGCAGTTTTAAGAGTATAATGCCATTTTTACCCTTTTATTAACTGTATGATTAATCACATTGTGTTTTTTCAGTCTGGAACAGAAGTTATACTTTAGTTGTGTTCTTTGTAGTTACGTGTGATTGTAAAGCTGAGTATCTTATTGTACAGTTATTTCCTCTGAAGATAATTACTTGTCTTGAATAATTTTTTCTGTAGATGCATATTCTCTTGTTAGTATACAAACCTGTAACTTCCCATGTTTTCAGTATCTGTAACCTGCTGTTAGAAGATCCAGAATATCCACGGAGGGAGATGGCAGCAGCTGCAGCAGCTCCCTCCAGCATCCTACTGGAGTCTGGAGACACCCAGATGGAGGTGAATGTTCGTTTGTTTGTGTCTGTTAGACCCACACATGTATAAAACGTGGTATTGTGTTATGGTAAATGGTCTGTATTTATATAGCGCTTTACTATACCCGAAACGATACCCAAAGCGCTTTACATTATACATCACATTCACCCATTCACACACTGATGGTGGAAGCTGCCATGCAAGGCGCTAACCACGACCCATCAGGAGCATTTAGGGGTTCAGTGTCTTATATCGTGTTATATCGTATGTTTGCAGTTAACTTGAATGTAGCAGGGTGAGTCGGTGTTTTACCACACGAAAACAGTAAACAGGTATGTAAGGTGTGGATAAAAATTATTGTTGGATAAATAGTTTCTGATTACATCTGTACACCAGTCAAGCTTAGCAGACATTTTTCTGATAATGGAGTTCTGATTGTCACCTGATTATGGCTTTGTACTGTTGTCTAACTGAGTAATTTGATCACTGAAATTCCTCGAGACAAATTCTCTGACTCAAGGCTTTGTTTAATCCACTACATACTAGACCCCAGTAGACTAACTGGCGGACCACTGCCTGGGTCAAGACCCAGACACTGTCCGATTTTAAATTTGATGAGACGCTTCTGTTTTAACCGGCACAGCTTTCCTAATGTTTATGGCATTGGTTTAGCAGATCAGAGGCTGAACTAGGAAGGCAGTTTGACGTTGTCAGGTTTTCTTTGTGTGAGTCGGCTCAATAAAAACAAAAACTTCAGTCAGAGTTAACAGCTATGAAGTTGGTTTTCAACTTTCTTTGTTAACTCAGACTTTTTGCTTCAAACTCATGCACACAAACAGAAGCGGTTAACACGTCATTTAACTCGTTTTCCACACAAAAAGAATCAATAGCGAACAGGTTGTTTTAATGGAGAACAATGAAGAACATAATTTATGACAGTAAAAAGCACTGCGACTGGAAATTGTGGAAGACAAGAATGGTGCTTGTGAACTGTTAAACGCGATCAATGCAGCTGATTATTTCTAACAGATAGCTGCACAATAAAGCTATCAAACTTTATATATTTAAACATGATACTGTATTGAAGTGCATGTAGGTCTGACACTGTCTTATTATGAAGGAAATCACTTAAATTTGTGGCCAAATCAAAGTGAAACTAATGTTACAGATTAAATGTTTTCTGTATCCTTGTCTTTTATCTGCTGTGTGTAGACACAGTCTGCACTTCATTCCAGTTCAGGTGGAAAGTCCCAGAATTGTCACAAGACTGCTGAGTTACTAACTACTCTCAGCTGCACCAAAGAATGCAAGATTGTAATTTTTTGTTTTATTTTTTAACAACAACATGTAACAGAATCGAGTTCGCTAAAATGTGTTTTTTGACAGGTTTTTTTCAGATGAAACATATAGAATAAAATGATTTTCATGAAGTATCACAATTTTTAGTTTCTATTTAGTTAATTTTCCCAATGGAACTGGAAGTCCGCCATGATTAGTTCAAGAACTGTAGGAAAGTTGAAAATCAAGTTTTTCCAATTCTGGATCTGATAAATGGTGTAATTTTGGGTGATTGCTTGTGAAGATAACTTGCCATTCAAACAATGTGGTTGTTGTTAGGGTTCAGACAGTTAAACCAAAAGTTCATGCTGTTTGGTTTAAAATCTGTATTCTATGCATTTGATTGTTTTATAACTTAAAACCAATTAAACAAGGGAAAGGAAACCGAGATTTAAGTGTACAAGTTCTTGCTAACTTCTGACATTATTGCTTGTGTTACTGGTTTTCCAGGTGACTGAGGACTTGTTTGATTATGCCAAGCTGGCCACCGTGGGACCCGAAGTTGTGATGCAGGCTGCCGACTTGCTCATGGCAGACTTCAGGATGCTCAGCTGTCAGGATATCAAATGGGCCCTTAATGCCCTGAAGGGACACTATGCAATCACACGCAAGGTACCCGTAGTCCCACAATATACAATGCATGTTAGGAATGCAGTTTCAATGCTCTCCATTCTCTATTTAACTGCCTCTTTGATTCCCCCACTCGCTCTCTTACTTCCAGGCCTTATGTGAAGCTCTGAAGAAGTGGCAAGAATCAGGCGACCCATCAGGAAAGAGAAGACGGAGCAGGACCTCATCGGAGCGCTGCTACATCGATTTCCATTTTGAGCATGGTGAGCAAACTTTGTCACTTTCCACGTGTGCACACTGCTGCAGGTCACACTACATCCCATAACCTCTGCACCAGCACATGCATTCTGTAGGTGAACATTAGTCTGTCGCATTAAATGTAGACTTTGCGTGTAACTCTGCCATTAGCTGCACATTTCACTTTCCCCTCCCCTTCCACTGTTTGTGTTTTCTAAATACCCTTCAGTCCCTCTCCCTCACTGGGTTCCTTCTTTGTCCACCAGGTTCACTGAAGTTTGACAAAAGGATGTTTTTCTTGGAGAACGACCGTCGTTACTGCAGGACATACAGCAATCTGGAAGCCTCTCTGCAGAAGGAGCTGTCGTTTTATCAGCAGAAGGCTAAGGAATGGGCAGAGGTATACACACGAACAAACACACAGTCTGTTGACCTGTAACTAAACTCATAATGTCTACTGACTGCTACTGTTACACCATAACGTCATGTTGGTCGGGCTTGAAATCCAGGAGCAGACAGCTCCCGAGCTGATGCATTTGTCCAATCAGAGGCAGGCAGGATAGTTGGAGAAGAAGGTCGGCAGGAGTTGAACACCGGCTACTGGCCTCAAGTACACGCCCACCAAGCGGGCGATTTTCAGATGCAGCGTGTTTACATGTGGGAAAAACACATCTAGTGGACACATAGCATTAGCCTTCATGTTTTAGTGACTGCTTGCATCCTGCTGTGCTTCATGTTTTACTGTGGATTTTTGACACAAAGGTTTAGCTATTCATAGTCCAAACGCTGAATTCTGAAAATCACACCATTGTGAATGGCTGACCAATGAGGCACTGAAATAGCTAGAGGTCATTTACTGCACTCTGTATCTCTGGTCCAGCAGTGGAACTTTACACCTACTTTAGGAGAGTCACACCAGTGAGACACACTGTAGTCGTGGGGGGTTCCTGTTTTAGCATTTATTGTTTGCTGAGGTAGAGAAGTGCCTATTGTTTACCACTGACCCTGTATATTTATCAACCAGTCTCCCCCTGTTTACCAACTTCTTTCTCTGTCCCCAGCATGAGGACTTCCTTCTGGCTCTGCAAGTCAATGAGGATGAATATAAGAAGGTAGGAAGCACAGATGCTTTAGCCAGTATAATAACCCCTTCGTAATAGTTCATATTTGTATTTATTATATGGAACAACATAGCCTTGTATTAGCTAATTTGACTAAACCTTATCTGGTTGTTTTTTCGAGTAATGGTTTCTCTTTGGAATTTCCAGAAAATGTGTAATAATATTAAAAAAAAAGTTACATGATTCATCTAACTCAAAACATGAGCTTTTTCTTGTTGACTACATGAAAGGTCACCATTGGTTTTACAGAAGACTGCATTCAGATGGTGTTGTTGTGATTATTCAGCATCGTATTTATTAGTCAGTGACAATATATACTGTATAATAAGATAGCTACATGGTTTATGATGGTTACACTAAGAACAGCATAGAGATCCAGATTTCTCATGAATTTTAAACATCAGAATTTTTTTGTGACATTTTTTAATCCCTTAAAACTGCTAGGAAATGCTCTAGACTGATTGCCTTTTAGGTTTATTTTACTCTCATAATCCCTTTTAAATACCATGAGGTACAGTTTTATGAAAAGATTAAACATGGCGTACATGAAATATGTCTGGTTCTTTCTCCAGGATGGTCAGCTGATTGAGTGTGGCTGCTGCTACGGGGAATTTGCGTTTGAGAAGATGACGCAGTGTTCAGATGGTCACCTATTCTGTAAAGAGTGCCTGGTCAAATATGCTCAGGAGGCAGTGTTTGGCTCTGGAAAGGTACGGACAGACAGGCAGCGTTTTCCTCACACTGGAATAGGATTCAGATGCTAATGTTGCCTGGCAACTTCAATGACTGTGTCCTTCTGAGCTCACGGAAAGCTGCACAATGTGATGTGCAGTAAAATACATCTGAATAATGCCATTATTTGTTCGAACATCAGCTAGAAAGGAGCTTTAAGTTAAACTTCTAAAAAGTATCATGCTTGTGGTTTTATGTGATGAGTAATTGTCTGCACATTCTATGCACTTTAATTTATTATGAATACATAAATTTTATTTAATTATTTGCAGAGAGATTTACATACTTCACTAACATGAAAAGAATCACATTTGTTATTTTGCAACACTGTGAATTGGCTAAAACTATGTCAAGTACAGAAATTTGCATTAAAGCAGCAGTGTAGGGCTTTAACTGCGTTATGGCTCTTGCTGTTAGAAATATAAAATACACAGAGTTTCCAGGATTGATGGCACACCTGCTCAATCTAATGTAGTCTAGCCTTGTAATACATCCTGTTTCTGGTACAGTTACACTGTTATATGATGAAAGATGTGTCAGCTGAGCTCATATGCATCACTGTTGTGTGTGTATTTCTGTAGATGAAGCTAAATCCACACTAATGCATAACCATCTCCATCCAGACAAGACATTTAGCCTCATTTCACAAATATAGCAGGGACAACAAAGTCAACAGTGCCTGTAATTCATTAGCCATGTTGAATCAACCACTGTTTATCAAGCCATATGTCTTTGTTTTCTTCTGGGAAAAGGAGCATGACAGATCAGGGAAGGACTGGTAGTAACCATTACAACCCAATCAAAAAGGGAACACAGGTGTCAGGTTTTAGTTTCTGCCCAGCTCGACTAAAACACAACCCCAGAGTTTTCAAACTAAAATGGAGTCAGCACTGTTTCAAAACTCTCCGCTGTAGATGTCCTGGAAGTAGTGAATAGTGTGGACACTAGTGGAAGAAGAAGTTCCAACTTAGAACTGATTCCAAACATTTAGAAAGTTATTATCTTGATTCTGCTCATCAGCTCTTTGACAAAGTTCACTCACAATAGAAATAAATAAATAAATGCACGGTGTACTGCAGTTGCCTGTGTCTATCTACCTCTATCCATCTGCAGCGTTAGTCATGCAAACAGAATACCTGCATGTCCTGTTACTCCTCATGCATTTGTCTTAATAAATCAATCAGTCAGAGTTTATTTCTGTAGCCCTTTACAACAGCCTAAAGGGTGACCAAAGTGCTTCTTCACAGTGAAAACAAGAATAACTTAAAAACAATCCAGTCACTTAAAACAGAGACAACAGTAAGATATACAATAAAACAATAAAATAAACAGCAATAAAACAGCACTAAAAATCGTGATCCTACCATTATACTCTGTTACTCTCATCAGCTGTAGCTGAGTTGTATGATCAGCAGGTGAAGAGCTCAAGCTGTGTGATTGTCTCATAACAATCACTTTAGGTGCTACGAAACACTTTACAGGGACAGGATTGGCTGTTATTAAAGTAGCTGGAGACAGCTGTTGCTACAGGAACTAATATTTTATCTAGCTCTGTGTTTCTGCTCACATTTGTCCGTGATAAGTAGCGTTTCACACAACTCTGTCGCAAAGAGAGCAGGAGGACTTGTTTAAAAAATTACATCAACAGGGACATTTTATTACATTTTAGCAACATGCTGTCAATTCTCTGACACATTCACTTATTAAAAGTAGTAATACCACAGCGTAAAAGTCCTGCATTTAAAATTTGACTTAATCTATCTAGTTATAATCAGGAAAATGTACTATGGTATTTAAAATAAAAGTACTCAATGTAGGTGAATGTCACCTAAGATTGTAAACTCTAGTACAGTACATTATGTCACTAACTTATTATTACTCATGCATTCATGAGAATCAAAATCGAAAATCAACGTATAATTACTCAGCAGAGTCAGAATCATGAAATTAAAAACAATATCCAACCCTCGATGCTATGCATAAACATAGCAGAAGTCATGCATTTACAATGAAAGCGTATTAGTGTGGATGTAGTCTGTGTGCTGGCAGTCAGTTGAAGGTGGCTGCGAACAAACATTTGCATTTGCTCATGTGAGTCACTGTGTGTGTTCATGTTGCAGTTGGAGCTGAGCTGCATGGAGGGGGGCTGCCCGTGCTCCTACCCCGTGTGTGAACTGGAGAAGGTCCTACCAGAGAATATACTTTGTAAATATTATGAGAGGCAGGCGGAGGAGGCAGTCGCTGCCACCTGTGCTGATGAACTAGTGAGGTGAGACTTTGTGTGTGCATTTATGTGTGTCTGGGTATCACAACTGTCTACTTGTGATTTAGCTGGATTAAGCTTTGTAATATGCCTTGAAATGGATTCTCTTTACATAATGCAGTTGTGGCTCAAGTTGATTTCCAGTAATTGCAAAAAAAATATAAAAAATGACATTGCGCTGAGCACAAGCGTGTGTTATGCATGTTTACGTTATGCACGAATACCAAATCTCGTGACCTGAATATGTAGCGAGCGGCGGGAATTGATGGGACTCGGAAACACCCCCACAATTTAGTCAACTGTTTTTGTATCATTTCCGACGGATCAGTACCGATAAGTCCGCAGTGGTGGATTTGTAGTAGGATCGCACGTGTTGTCATAGGTACAGTGGTGCCGTGCCGCTATCTCGCAATGCTACATAATTCTTTAACAAGTATGTTTATCCAGACTATAAGCTGCCACAATCTAATGAGGTGGTTCTTGTGTCATTTCTGACCTTCCCTGAAAATTTCATCCAAATCTGTTATTCCATTTTTGAGTAATGTTGCACACAGACACAGACAGACAGACAGACAGACAGACAGACAGACAGACAGACAGACAGACAGACAGACAGACAGACAGACAGACAGACAGACAGACAGACAGACGCCGATCATCACATAACTCCGCTGTGTTCCTTGATGCATTAATAATGGAAAAAATCTAGTTGCAGGCCTAATCTTTTATTGCTAACAGCAAACACTTCTCCTCTTGTACTTGGAACATAATATTCTAGCTATCTAATTAGATAGCAAATTTTAAGGAATAATCAATGAATTACCATTGTTCATTTACCCAGTAAGAATGTGTTAACCCATAGGACAGAGGACTTGCATGTCAAGAAATACATTGTAGATACACTACTAGGTAGAGCCTCTTAAGGCTTAAGGTATGTAGAGGGCTTTACTGTTTGATGAGATGGAAGACTGCTGCTTGTTTGTTGTATTTAATACTGTAGTGACCAGAGAAGGAGGTCTCTCAGATTACAGGCAGTTCATGTTGACAAACAGAGGTTGTGGGAACAAAGGGCCACCATGACAAAGTCTTCTATGGTGGTTCAGGGCCTCCAGCCAAAGCTTTCATTTCAAAGATGTTTTGTAGAATACCAGGACAGCATTTCTTTAGCCAAGTGGCAGCTGAGTCTACTAACAGTGTTTTGTGTTTGTGGATAAAAGTGGTTTTATCAGCATGGGAAAAATTTCCACCGTTAATTAATTTTAGCAGTGAATCATCACTGATCAACAATGTGGCTGCTTAGAAAACAGTTTGCATTCCTACTTCTGGCTGTTTCTGTAGCTTCATTTGCAAGCCTCCCTGGATCCATGTAGTGCGTGTACGTTTTAGTCACCCAGTTACTGAATGTTAATTAGAGTCATTTAATGTTGAACGTCTGTGGCAATCTCAGTCAGTTTGAATTTAGTCTCCTCAGTGGGCTTTGGTGTTAGCCCTTGGTATAAAGGGAATCTGCTCACTCATCAGGGACCTGAATAATGGTTCTTTGTTTCCTCACAGCGAGATTCTTTTGTCTGACTTTCCTGTGTCTTATACAGCTGTATCATAAATTTCGTCTCACCTTCACTCCTTAATTCTGCTTCCTCTCTTCGCAGATGTCCATTTTGCAATTTCCCAGCCTTGTTGGACAAGGACATGTCTCTGTTCAGCTGCCCCAACCCTCGGTGCCGCAAGGTCAGTCCTGCTCTCTATTTATTTAGCGCATTCTGGGGAAAGAATGCTTTTGTGTTCCCACTGTTTTGTTTGTTCTCACTCAAACATAGATTTAGACATAGATAACATGTTACACCATATATTCATCCTCTGATGATGTCACATGTGACTAAACCTTACTGTGCAACAAGTAAATCAGATCTTAATTTGAATTCAAGACCAGGAAACATGAATATTTCAATGCATCGTGACAGAAAAACATCCTAAATCGTGTCAGTGCAGCTTGGACACGAGGCCGATGGATCGAAGTGAGAGAGGACAGATTGAGAGCAGTTTTTAGAGATGATGAACAATTACATCTGGCGAGGTCGTCACCTCTGTCTCCCTCTCTGTTTATTCCTGGCCCTCCTCCCACTGTCTGAGGAATGCAGGGGGAGGTGATGCTCTTTGTCTGCTAAAGCTGTCACAAGGTCTCCAGTCAAAAACCTGGAAACACACACAAACTCTCATCTAGTCTTCTTGTTACTACATAAGCACAAACTTCTGCACTTGCAAATGTCTCACACGCGCTTCTTCACATGCCACACTTATCTCTACGTTCTCCAAAAGGGAGGAAGAAGATGGGATTGTGTCCCAAAGTCGCAAATATGTGCATTTGCTTCTTGGCACCTTTGTCTAAGTGTAACCAAATAGTCTTGGATTGTTTTAATTGGAATGAAATTGCAACATGAGGCTATGTCTTTGTGCTTAATTGTAAAAAATGTCTACATTTTTACAACATGTTGAGCCCATATTTTAAAATTTTGCAGAAATACATTGCCAGTTTATCAGTTTGTTGATTTGCAGGAACTTAATTACTATTTTCAAACAAAAATGCTAAAGATTTCAGCTTCTTAAGTGTAAGAATTTGCTTTCCTTTCTCCGTTTTATATCCCTGTAACTTGAATATCTTAATATTGTTAAATTGTCATGCCAACAAACTGTTTCAAAACACCACATTTAGTGCTGGGTTTGGATTTTTGTCGATTTTCTGACGTTTCAGATATTTCACATGAATCAGTAATGAAAATAATTTTTAGCTCTGTATTAAACTCACCTACATACATTTTAATTCTGCAGCCTTGCTTGCAGTATTATAGGTTGCTTCTGCCTCCATTTAGGTCCTCCAGCTTTTTTCCACACAGTAGTCAAAGTTGTGGCATCTATATTCTTACACCTGTTTCTTTGCAGTAACCTTTATAATCCTTTAATAAGAACTGGCTCCTGAAATGGTCCCTATTGTTGCAGTAATGTTCTTGTTTTTATTGTAAAATATCATTCACAGGAAATGTAGCAATTTAAACCCATGCAGAGTTTTAGACTGCACTCATTTAGGAACATTTTGCAACCATTTTTGGAAATAGTGCTACTAAATTTCATTATTAGGATCACCAAAGCAACTTGTGAATATTCCCTCTATTTATTTTAACAGTACAGCACTTGAGCAAACATACTTAGTTACATTCCACAACATGTGGCGTTTTCTTTAAGTTTTGGCTACAAATACTTGCACATGGTTTTAAGTGGTGCTCCTGAAATTTCCCAGTGGGAGCACCAGTGTTACTAGTGGAAAAGTTTAATGTGGAGATGCTTTAATTCTGTCCATGAGCCTGTAGGTGGAGCCAGAGCTTCACCAGTGACTGCCCTGCAAATACAGCTGCACCCTATTACATGCTTATCTACACCTAAAGACGCAAAGTTCAGACAAGCTACAGATAATTTTCAGTTTATTCTCTTCTATTACTCATCTGCAGTGCAGTATCCAAGAACCACTGATTTAAGCCAACTATTAGTAGCCAATATGTGTAAGCTGTTTTACTCTCAGAGCAATGTCTGTTGAATACTTTGAAGTTTGAAAGGGAACTGGTTGTGCTGTTTTTTTGTCATTGATGCAAAAGGGTGCTTCCCTTTTAATGTGTGTAAGAATCAGTCAGTGTTTTTCCACTCACATACCAAGGTTATTGTTGGAAGCCAGTTTGAAAGATGTAGTCTGATTCTGGAGACATATTGTTCATGTTTTGCTACTTTTTTACTCTCACTCCCACAGCTAAGTGCAGCCACCTCATTGCACCTTATTATCATTCTGCTATGTAGGAAACGCTTTTGCTATTTTGTATTTAGTATTTCTTTATTTGCCTAGTTTTAGTGAATGCTATGTAGCCCTTCACAGTGCAAGTGGTCAAATTTGGCAACTTCCGCACACATTAAATATGGCCGCCTCTTAGTGAGGTAGAGAAGCATGTGGTTTCCACCCACCCAGCCAGCGAAGATCACTCTACGTTACAGCACACTACATCGTGACATTTGACCAATCAGCAGAGGCCTGGAACGTATCAAACTTTCTCTTTTCTCTGAAGTTCGAAAAAGAGGAAGTTGCGGCTCGGTCCTCTTCCAAATATGCGGTTGAAACGTCAAAACTAACCATGGTTAGTTGACAAAACTCACACATTTTATGGTTGAGTAGTTGTGCTAAGTGATGATATGTACATTTCTCAGAATGTTTTTTTTTTTTTTTTTTTTTTTTACCACAGATGGGCAAGGAACCATATATGGTAACTTCATTGATGTTGAATTTCAACATGAAGGTTAAAAATTTTAAAAATTGTCACAGAAGTACAAAGTCTTCCCTGTCCAATTATTATTTATTAGAATTATTTAGGAATGTATCAATATTTAGAATATTTTCCGTGAAAGTAAACTTATTCCATCTTAAAATGGCTAATTCTGGCTAACTAAATGGCTAACAGTTAATGGCTAACTAAAATGGGTAACTCTGCACAGTTGCCTCCTCTAGAATGTGCCTCTTTCTCCACCTACCCCTCAGCAGTTTACTGCAGCACAAGCATACCAGCTCACCCACATTTCTGCTCAAATTCAAAACTATATATTACTCTACACTACGCAATGATAAGCTGTAGTAACGGAGAAATTGCGCCTTCCATGTTCGAACCTGAAGCTAAATTTGAAGAACAAAAAGGGGGAAATGCTCAGCCATGGTGCTGACTCCGTATTTCACTCATGATTTGTCGTCCAGCATAAAAATCACCATATGTACACTATCATTTAAAAGTTTGGGGTCACCCAGACAATTTCATGTTTTCCATGAAAAATCGAACTTTTATTCATGTGCTAACATAATTGCAGAACGGTTGTCTAATCATCAATTAGCCTTTCAACAGCATTAGCTAACACAATGTAGCATTAGAACACAGGAGTGATGGTTGCTGGAAATATTCCTCTGTACCCCGATGTAGATATTCCATTAAAAATCTGCCGTTTCCAGCTAGAATAGTCATTTACCACATTAACAACGCCTAGACTGGATTTCTGATTTATTTAATGTAACGATAGTGGATGTACATGTTCACAAGGTAAAAAACTTGATTTTCACTGCAAAAGGTGTTTAAACAGCTTGCTAGCGTGGTTTGAGCAGTTTTAATACTGTAGGATGAAGATTCATCCCCACTGAATCTAATTATTATCATTATTTTTTAACATAATTACATATCAAGAAAGAATTACTCTTATTTTTATTATATATATTATTAGAAATCACTGCAGTTTATATGCAGTTTGTGAAATGATGTCATTCATAGACCTCTGCTTAAATACAGTTGTTTTTTGTGTGCAGCCATGGTAACCCTGAATATGTAACCCTGATATATGTTTTTCCTAGTTCCCATCAGCACAGTTGAAGACAGTTGTTGTACAGTTGGCCCCACAGCCCGCTCAGTCTAAGACCAGGGAGGGGCTTCATTATGTAACTGACACACTTCTGGAAGCCCACCTACCTCCTTCCATACTGTCGTCTCATTGGCCGCCACGCTGTCCACTCCCCTCATACTGGTTTCCTACTGGTTGGACACACTTCCTCCTACATTTCAAATGTGGTTCAGATCATGTTTGACCCAGATTCTCCTCCCTTTTCTTTTTCCTGTCTCTTGCCTCTCTCTCGGCTGTGTCTGACTTACACACATGTGCACACCAGTGGATGTTAATGTATTCCACATGTGGCAATGTGGAGATTTGTTCCTGGCCTGCTCATGATCATTTCATAAAAAAGCAGAGGAATGTGAAATGTAGGCCACCAGAAGGCTATCACTGTGTACGAGCTACAGTTTGAGTGAATCTGTGCTGGTCTAGTTGGCCTCTCTTCAATTGTCACATCTGCTGCAAATTTCATGAATTCTCCCAAACATGCATCTTCAATCCCAGAACATCAGGCCGTGTATTGTCATGTTAGGTATAAATCTCTTCCTCCCTGCCTTGTGATGTGCACTCAGGTTTGACTGCAGCAAAAAGCCACCTCCCCACCCAAAAAAAAAAAAAAAAGCACACTTGTGCACTCAGTTGATGCAAGCCCCCCAATCAGAAGCTCTGCAAGCAGCCCACACTGCCTTATAAGGGCTGCTGCAGCTACATGACGAGGAAGAGATAGAAAACGAGAACGATCCAGAGGAGCAGAAAATTTTACATGGGGTAGCATGAGGTTTTGGCAGGGTAGTGTGTGGGGGTCCCCTGATAAAAATGCAATTCTAGTTCAGTGGCTAAATTGATTCATTAGAGCTCCACAAACATGCATGGGACATAGTTGCTATCACATGTTGTTGATGCATACTTCCCCAATTTTCCTAAATTGGGGAAGTATTATTACTAGCTAATAATGGACAATATGAATAAAAAGACCAGTGTTCATACAGAAAACTGCACAGCTCATACCGTCTCTGCCTGAACCACGAGATCACCTCTGAGTACATCTTTTCTTACAGCTTGCTGGGTAGCAAAATGGTTGACAAACATATCTAAATGAATCCTCTTAATACTGAGAATAGCTCTGTTTCTCAGAGGGTCACTGGGAATATTTCTGACATAGCAAAAAGAAAAAAATGAACAGCTCAGTGGGGAAGCTTCTTTTTCCTGCTTAAAGTAGTTTTAATTGATTTTAATGAGGCTGCATTCATGCATCATCTATGAATTTGATTTATCTAAAAAAGAAGAGAAAAGGAAGTGACAAATAGGATTATCTAATAGTGCGTTGATGTTCAGCTGACTAGAATCTCTTCATAACTATCTTTTAGTTTAATCATAATTACTGATAAAGCAAAGCAACTGCAGAGTTTTTCCTACAAATATGATTTTTGGCACCCACCAAAGAGGTCTTAGGCAGAGTTTGGTGAACTGGGTTTCATTTACTCATGCATAATAAACATTTTTGTTTATTAAGTTGTCAGAAATAACAAGAAAATAAATAGATTTCTTTCAAATTGCCTTTTCTTAGTGCAGACAGATTAGTGCTTACTGTCATGCATGTTTAGCAATTCCCAGCCAGGAAAAACCATGAATTTGAACATGCATCATTAAATCTTTAGAAAAATCTAATCACAAATATATAGACATTAGCTTTTTACATTTTATTTTAATGTGTGTATGTTGCTGCACTGTAATTAATATAGCCAGTAAATAAAAACATACCATGGGGTCCTACAGTAAGATTTATCCATCTCTCTGTCTTCATCTGTCTTTTCTATTATTCCCTGTCTGCTCATTTCATCCTCTCTCCCCTCTGTGGTCTGTATCTCTTGCTTGCTCTCTTTTCCTTTCCAATTTTTCTCTACTTTTGCTAAAAAAAAGCTGGAAACAGGACAACTTCTGAAATTCATCTGCATACCAGGCAAGCTTCTGCTACAGTAGTTCAGGTGTGTAAGGGTGTATCCTGTAATATTACGTTGTGAAGTTTTAAGTAGCACTGAAACAAGGATCAGTAAGGAGTTAACACACATTTGGACTCAATCTCATGGCTGATATATTTCCCAGTTGACAGTCAAGGAAGCAGTCTGCTTTTGTTCAGACTTTGGGCTGTTTTTTTTTGGAACAGTCAGTAAAGTTTTGCTAGTCAAGCAATCAGTGGATCTCCTAGCACTATCTGGCAGTGCTCTTTTAAGGTTACAGTCCTCATAATGGCAACCAAAAATCTAAAAGTAGGTTTGTTCACACTGTAACAAAACCTCCAGCTCTTTGATTAATCTTTCATTAATGGCAAAATGCTCCTCCATATTACATCTTGTGATGAAAATGAAAGGGGACGCACATGACCCTGGAACACAAAAGATGCTTTCAACAAATGCTTTTTATAGAGAATGTTCTAATGACGGTGAACAAATATAAGTTCCCATTTCTCAAGAAATTCTGCAGTATGTCCACCCATGGTCCACCCAAAAATGGTAATAGTAGTCGAGTTATATGCACCATTTATAGGTACGTGTATATATAAAAATATATGTTAGATTACATAACAAGTTGGGAGACAACTGAATAAATAAAACACAGACAACAGAACAGAAAAGCTAAATACAGTATAATAAACAACATAATATCAAGCATGTCTGGAAGGAAACCATTTTCTCCCTACCCAAATTGCCATCCCCATCCCACCAGTCGAGCATACTGCACTGTCACCTAGGTTTTGGCTCATGTATATGTCAAATATCATTTAAGTTATGTTCCTTGGTGTTGGGAATGGCTCCCAGATTTCTGCATAAGTGTCTATATTCCCATTTATTCTGTATATGAATCTCTCATAAGATGCAGTTTCTGCCAGGACAGTGAGCCATTCAGAATAGGCAGGACTGCAGTCCACCCTCCAATGCCTCAGTATGACCCTCTTAGCTGTAGTGAGGGCAACCTTTATCCACTGCGCTTTCTTCCTGTCCATCCTTTCGTTTACTTTTAGGCTGTTCAGGAGGCAAAGAGCAAAAGTAAAATCAACGCCTGTACCCTCACTGCTACTGATCTTCACTATGACCCTCTGGCTGTAGGTAGCTCGGCTCAGACAGACATAGAACATGTGCTCGTAGATTTTAAACATTCTCATATCCACAACCATCATCTGGGGTGGCTGATCAGCTTGTCCAGGTGGCACTGACCACCCTGTTAAAACTGGGCATGCAGCGGAAGAGAGGCAAGATATGAATGAAAATGGAGATGGGATGGGTGGGAGGAAGAGGGCTTGTCAGAAAGGAGTGCAGAGAGTGGAGATGAAGCAAGTTAGAACATGGTGCAGGAATGCAAAACGACCTGTCAGCTGTCTGTATGCTCTCAGCGGCTCAAATTTCTTTATACTCGTGCAGAACACCATGACGTGTTATAACTGCACCAAGAATTGTGGGTCAGAATGGCCAGAAAGACTTGCTTGCTTGCAAATACCAGTATCTGACCAGATGTTCTAAGATACCCTGGTATTTTTGGCAGACTATATTTGACATACTAAATATTCTTTGGCCTATGTTGGTAGTATTGATACTGGAACGCAACTAAACTTTGAGTCGCTCACCTGGCTGCCATTCGGTCATCAAAAAACTATGTGTCTGTGCGACCTTTGTCACATTTCCGCCATGCTCGGCTTTATTCAAAAGAAACATCCAGGGGTGGGACAGACACACCAGGTACAAAGTTTGACTCTGACGTCAGCGGCTGTATTTTTAGCCAGGCTATAAGAACTCAGGTGTGTTCCTGCTTTCAAACAGGTTCCAGACAGTCATGCACACCAACAGTCTCTCCTTACGCTGGCATCTTTCTTCCTGGTCTCTATGTTACCACTAGAGGGGGTCATTCCCCACATTTTCACTCTGTCCTTTTCCATCTTTGTGTGATCTGCCATTTCCTGACACCTCAGCCTGAATCTGCACACCTTTGGTCTTCTTTTCCGTTGTTTTAGCTGAAGTCACAGCCCAGACAGAGTACTCTCCTCACCCTTTAATCTTGTCAGACACACTCACAAACGTCTCGACTACGTTTCATGCATCTCTCTGCTTGGACACTCCCTTATAAATTCTAAACTGCTAAATAGTTGGAATGCTTTTGATCTACTTTCCATGTGTTTCATTTAATTTCTTCTGGCTTGACTCTACTAAACTGGATTGCAGTTTTGCCTCTAAGGTCTTAATGTGCCTTCAGAGAGTACAAAT
Source organism: Amphiprion ocellaris (assembly GCF_022539595.1). NCBI lineage: Eukaryota > Metazoa > Chordata > Actinopteri > Pomacentridae > Amphiprion > Amphiprion ocellaris. The sequence goes on along the minus strand of NC_072784.1, from coordinate 8,088,579 downwards.
GCCAGCAGAAACTCTGGCTTCTCCACCCTCTGGATGACCTTGCACACACACAGCTGTCTGGGTGAATATTGTGAGAGCGGCTCTATGGAAGCCGAAATACAGAAACAACAGCTGCCACGCACAGTGATTGAAGCGTACGGATGGAGGCCACAGGACGAAAGGATGTGTTTTTGACTAATGCAGGCTTTTCAGTAAGGTTAGAGGTTGCCGTGGGGATATGGATCATGCCATGCTGCATCAGCTGTCATATGCCTTGCTCTTCAATATTAGATGAGTGGTTCAAATATTTATGGAGATTCTTGGGTAAGGGTGAGCAAGGAAGGCAGCCTCAAGCAAGTGTGTGATGTGTGTGTGTGTGTGTGTGTGTGTGATGTGTGTGTGTGTGTGTGTGTGTGTGTGGTGTGTGTGTGTGTGTGTGTGTGTGTGTGTGTGTGTGTGTGTGTGTGTGTGTGTGTGTGTGTGTGTGTGTGTGTGTGTGTGTGTGTGTGTGTGTGTATGTGTGTGTGTGTGTGTGTGTGTGTGTGTGTGTGTGTGAGAGAGAGATGTGTGTGCGATGATGCTGTCTGCCCCACATGTCCTTTAGCTAAACATCTTGGGCCGACAAGATGAGGGAGGATGGAGTTGTTTCTAGGCAACTAACAGTCAGCGGCAGGCGTTCTCGCTGCACTCACACACATTTGCAGGGAGCGCCACACCTAACTGTTTGTGCAAGTCTGAGTCCCTGCAGTGGCAGCACCAGCCGCATATAGAGCAGACACTGGAGGAATAGTACTCTGACTGCAGCACTCATCAGCAGTAATTGGAAAAATGTTAGAGGAGGGGGATGGATGGAAGGAAATGTGGATGAATGGAAGGAAGGAAGGAAGGAAGGAAATGTCAATGATGGATGGATGGATGGATGGATGGATGGATGGATGGATGGATGGATGGAAGGAAGGAAGGAAGGAAGGAAATGTGGATGAAGGAAGGAAGGAAAGAATGATGGATGGAAGGAAGGAAGGAAATGTCAATGAAGGAAGGGTGGAATTGTGGATGGATGGATGGATGGATGGATAGATGGAATTAAATATGGATGGATGATGGATGGATGATGGATGGATGGATGGATGGAAGGAAATGTGGATGAATGGAAGGAAGGAAGGAAATGTCAATGATGGATGGATGAATGGATGGATGGAAATGTAGATGATGGATGGATGAAAATGTGGATGGATGGGTGGAAGGAAGGAAGGAAGGAAGAAAATGTGGATGAAGGAAGGAAAGAAAGATGGATGGAAGGAAGGAAGGAAATGTGGATGGATGGATGATGGATGGAGGAAGGAAGGAAGGAAGGAAGAAGGAAAGAAATGTGGATGATGGATGGATGGATGGATGGATGGATGGAAATGTAGATGGATGGATGGATATGTGGAAGGAAGGAAGGAAATGTCAATGAAGGATGGATGGATGGATGGATGGATGGATGGATGGAAATGTGGGATAATCTTGATCAGGGGTCGTATTGCTGTACCTAATCTTGATATTTGATGGTATATTGAGAAACTTTCTTGCTCTGACCAGATGCTAATGAAATAATTTACTCTTTAGCCTTCTTCTTTTTTCTTTCTTCTGCCATATCCCTCATCTTATCCCATCTTGTCTTTCTTTTTTAGGAGAGCTGTAGAAAGTGCCACGTCCAGTGGAAGCAGCATGTGGGGAAGACCTGTGAGCAGGTCCTGGAGAGGGATGAGATCCGGATGAGGGTGCTCTTGTAAGTGGGCCACAGAAACCCTTCGTTATCCCAACACTTAGCCATACCTGCTAATGAGCACATGCAGGACTCCTTACTACTCCTGACTCATTTCCATGCCTTTTGGTGCTAAATAATAACATTTAAACATAACATTTTTGCCAGTTTCCATATATGTAGGTAATTTCTTAACACATTATTTAAATGGCTGTGAGCAGAAATAAAATTGTAGATAAATGTTTTGCACATTCACCCTGTTCTTCATAGGGATAATCTGAGGCTTAAAGGTAGTCAAAAGAAGCTTTTTTGGCTATATTATAGATAGATAGATAGATAGATAGATAGATAGATAGATAGATAGATAGATAGATAGATAGATAGATAGATAGATAGATAGATAGATAGATAGATAGATAGATAGATAGATAGATAGATAGATAGATAGATAGATAGTTTATTAATCCCAAGGGAAATTAAAGTCATGCTTTGATCACCCTCTTTGCCATAAATGCAAAGCATACTGTTGGCTGATTTATTGTGCCGTGCTGTTTACCACAAATTGACCATTTACTTGTTGTGGGTGGCACAGTGGGATCGATGTGCATGCAGAGATTCATGCAGTGTAGAGGAGGAATGTTCAACCCAGCTTGTTTTTTGAAGCTTCAATTTACAAATGAAAAACACCTCACATGCAGACTGTTGGTAAACACAACAATTTCTCAGTATTCCCCTCATGTTTCACATGCATGGGTAAATGCTACAGTTTACCAGTGTTGTGTAAATGCTTTGTATGCATTGGTAGAAACTATAGTTTACTGATGTTCCCTAAAGGTCTCAGAGTATCCACTTATTTATGCAGCACAGGCTGTTGTGGGATCCAAAATTAGTTTGAAAATAATGGAGAAAAAAAAAAGGCGTTCTGATGTTCAAGGGAAACCAGTTGATTTTATCTACATGAGCACACATGCACAGACCTTCTAAATGTAAGGTGGGCTTGTGTAACCACTTGACTAATTTCAGATTTTAATTTTTTTTTTACCAAACTGTTAATGCTCTGGAGCCCTGACATACAGATTATTGGTAATACAGGAGGTCCTCGGTTTACGACGTCCTCGACTTATGTTGTTTCGCCGTTACGTCGGAACTGATTACGGGGCGATCTTCAGTTTAACGTACGACGTTTTGTTGTTACGTCGGAACTGGTTCAGTGGAACTAGCTGGTGAGCAGTGCGGATGAATACTCTATGTACGGTAGTCACACCGTGCTATAAGATGGCTTTGTTTACATTTGCCACCACACTGGATTGTGCTACATTCGCTAACTTCATTATGGCTCCCAAGTGTAAGTCAGACTCTTGTTGTGTTTCAGTGTGAGCTATTGACTGTTTGTCGTTACTGTAGTTGTACATGTAAACTGATTGATATGGTGATGCATGTAACGACTTTGTTTACATTTTCACCAGTATTTTCCTACCAAGTTGTGTTTTAGTGTGAGCTAAGGACTGTTTTCATTACTGTAATTGTACAAATATGTAAACTGATTGATATCGTGATGCACGTAACGGATTTGTTCACATTTTCACCGGAGTTCCAACGTATAGCGAAAATCAACTTAGGTCACACCGTAGGAACGGAACTCCGACGTAAGTCGAGGACCCCCTGTAATGGAAATTTATTAGACACTTAAGTTATTTTTTGATTGTCTTATTAAACCCTAAAAAAGCACCAGTCCTAAATATGTAAAAGCATAATGGAAATTTGTACCATCAAGCAGTTCAGAGTGAGGTGGTGTTCCATCCTCCACTAGTTCATCCTGTGCTATTTTAACTCCTTACTGTATTGACTGTTACATCATTATTTTTAATTTTTCTGATCAAGAAGACACGAGTAACAGTTCCACAGTTCTATTGCAAAGTGTCATTTTAAAGTAAAAATCACGAAAGTATTGTTTTTCTCATGTATATTTGGTCTCTTGGTGCACATTTGGTCCCAGTCCCTGTCTGTTTCTCAGGTTTCACATCTGGCTCTCCTCTCGCCAGAAAGGATGCTCCATAAACCACTTTATTTTCCCGGACAAGAGTCCAGGAAGTGGAGAGGCCGTCTGCTTCCTGTTGCACAGCAGGCTTAGAGACAGTACTTCCTGTTTTGAGATGGTCACGTATCGTCTTACTTCCTGGTGCTGAGAGAGACAGGAAGTGGCCAGGCAGACAGATCAGTGGGTCAGGGTTTGATGATTCTAACAGGACAGAACTAAAGGAATAAAAACAGTAACAACAGGCCACTCCAGGCGTCAGGGGTTTGGTTTTGTATTTTCTGAAATAAACAGGTACTGGTTGTTCTTAAAATCAGGGGCGTTTTACAGAACAGACCTCAAGAAATTTATGATGAGCATCAGTGGATTCCTAAATATCGCCTTGTTGACAATATAGATGCATTTAAAGGCATGATGTTCAATCTCATTAGGTCTGTGTCTAGTGAAAAAGAGTTTTTAATAGTGCAGAGCTGAGTGGACTGTCACCTAAATGTCAAATCGTCCAACATTTAATCACCTTACATTAACAGTTTAACAGTATATAATTTACTTTGATGTAAAAATAAAAGCTCACAGTTTCACTATTTTAAAAATGCAAGTGCCACAGTAAGAACTACTTACAGCAAAACTCAGTACACCTTTCATTCATCGATGCTGGACCCATTTGATTTAAACAGATTTATCTTGGTCTTATCTGACTAAAGAATATGCTTCCACTATACAGCAGGTTTCTTGTCATGTTGTTTTCCAAAGTTTAAAATATTGGAATTTGGTACCAAAGAGAAGGGTTTTTCAAAGCAAAAAAACCCCCTTTGAAATATTTAACTGTATGTGTAGTGGATATAGAATAAATTACAAAGAAAAGAGACCTCTTTTGAGCTGCACCTATATATATGAAAGCACAGAAGATGTTTGATCTGTTGGTGTGAGAATTTGAAGGGTAAAGATGTAAAAATGCTCCTCTCATCGTTTGGTTGTTTAAAGCTCTTGTGTAAGTGTGTCAGTCCTTGTGTAACGTGATATGCAGCCTTTTATTATCATTCATTTTGTTGTTATTGACTGGATCATGGGTTAGCATCCCCTAGTTTAAAACACCTACTTTACATTTACATGTCATCAAAACCGATTTGTGATACAGTTGAAGCTCAGTACAGTCAGTGTAACTGGATTATCTAAATACCTCTCTGTTTGTTGATTTTTTCACCACTCCTGCTTCCATTTTGGCGATATTCTGGACCTCTGTTTGTTCCTGTGTGCTGCAGTGAGGAGCGGATGACGGCGGCTCGTGTGAGGAAGTGTGTGAAGTGTGGGACGGGCCTGGTCAAATCGGAGGGCTGCAACCGGATGTCGTGCCGCTGCGGCAGCTTCATGTGCTACCTCTGCCGAGAGCCCATCACCGGCTACAACCACTTCTGCCAGCACGCCCGCTCCCCTGGCGCTCCCTGCCGGCACTGCCGCAAGTGTTCCCTCTGGACCGACCCCACGGTGCGTCCCTGTGTGGCTACAGTATTTTTGTCATATCTTTTTTGCAGGTGCTCCCCTCTTGGAAGATCGCAAGAAACTTTTTTTTCTTCTCTTGCATTAATTACTAATTGTGTTAACTGTAGCTTGAAGGCAGTTGTCTTTCTGAGCCCTCTGAACCACAAACTGTTTCTGGGAATCTCTTGGTGCTGTTATATGTTTCCTCACTGTGGCCTCATTTATCACTTTACACTTCATGATGTTGCCCACTGCAATATGAAGTCCCTTACCTCTGTGGAAACGGCACAACGTTGGCTAAAAGCAGAGAGAACGCCAAAATTTCTTTCATGCAATATGCTATATAATGCCATTAAAATAACATGAAAAGCACTGAGAGAGCGCAATACTCCAACAAAACTGCTCAGTCATTGCATGATTTCTGATGGATAAGTCTAGGGCTGGTCCAAATAGTAATTTCTGACCTCCGGATATTCGGACCCAATAAATGTCCCCAGGAGTGGGTAGGAGGAGGAGGAGGAGGTGTTCATCATCAGAGTCCAACAGCATTAGCATGTTAGCATGGATATCTCTGTCTTTGGCATTTTGTCTTCTGTCTACAAACATTTTTCCAAGTCCCCACAAGTGTTTCCAATACTGGGAAAAAGTAACGGCTCTTATGAAATAAATTGAACTTTAATTTTTACAACTTCTGCAAACTCAGTGTTTTTCACACCACTCAGCACATCAACTCTAGAGAGATATTTTACCACGCTGAATGTACATTAACTCCCAACAACTTGCTGACAACTTTTTTTGACAGACGTTTTTGAGTCATGCTGCATTTCTATATATATTTTATTCACAGTAATGTGGGTAAACATCCTGCAAATGAAACATCACTGGATTATGATCATGTGACTGTTGGTCACGGCGGAGTTAGTCAGGGCTTCTTAGTTGTGCTGTGAATTTTTTTTTTGTTTGATGACTTTATTTTTGGTTATGATGAAATGTCACAGTTTTAAGCTTAGATCTGATACAATGCACATGATTAGTTAGTAGTCTGTTTCAAAGTTGAAAATGTGACAGTTTCTTCTGTTTTTTTCAATTTCTGACCGATAGATTGTCCTCATCATGTCTTTTCAAATCTGCTTAAAGAATGTCAGTGTTACAGTAACGGACTTGTTTCTTTGTTGCGAAGCGTCTGATCCTTCATCCCTTTTTACATTTAGTCTGTAGTTGGTTACAATAACAAGATCTTTCAGCAATCATTTGCATTCACTAACTCCCCCTGCACCTGACACTGACTGTCTGGCTGCCAGTGGTGACCGAAGCTCAGAATCACTGGCAAATAAACGCAGCAACAGGTTCTAAAGCAGTTAATGAGCTGGAGCAGTTTCAGAATCTCCACAAAAGCACCACAGCTGGCAAAGAGAGAGTCATTAGGCAAACACAAAAGAAGGATGAATACTGAGACCGCTAAAGAGTTGGTAAAACTGGTCAGCTGCCTTCTTAGATAGATAGATAGATAGATACTTTATTAATCCTGAGGGAAATTCAAGATTTCCTCTGATCATTTAAAGGTTTTCTTTGTCAGGAATGAAGGTGAAAGAACTTAACTGTTCTGAATAGCTGAGTTTGGCTAATTATACTATGACTAGTGAAGATTTTTATTCGAGATACACTACCAGTCAAAAGTTTGGACACACCTTCTCATTTGATGAGTTTTATTTATTTGTATTATTTTCTACATTGTAGATTAATACTGAAGATTAACACTTTTTTGTTTACAACATAGTTCCATATTTGTTCTTTTATAGTTTTGATGTCTTCAGTATTAATCTACAATGTGGAAAATAATTAAATGAGAACCGTTGAATGAGAAGGTGTGTCCAAACTTTTGACTGGTCATGTATTTGAAACACAATTCTGAACAGGCAAACGACAGTCCGAGATGTCTGTGATTCAGTTTGGACTAGTCTGAATAACAGCTGAAAAATCTGAATCAAATCAAAATCATATCCGAAAAATCATTTTGACTATTCTGAACTTTAGTGATGATGCTGCTCTTGCAAAAGCAGTGGTTAGTTTGTGGAGAATGAGAGCTTCTTTCATCAGAGACTGGTGGTCAAAATTTGCTAAAATGTTTACTTCAGGCTGCTCTGACATGGCAGTAAATTAATAGTAAGTTATTAGTAACAAAGCTAAAGAACCAGTATGACATATTCGTCCCCTTCACTCGTCAACTAGTTCCACGTAACGAGTTCCAACGTAACGATGAAACATCGTAGGTCGAGGACGTCGTAAACCGAGGACCCCCTGTTGTTGTCATTGTGTAGCACAGAGTAGTTTTACACTGAGCAGTCATAGGTGAGCTGGTGTGCTCAAGCTGCAGTCTATGAAGTTCTAAATCTAATGTAGAATGACTGACAAAAGTAGTAGCTGCTGTTGGATTGCTTTATATTGTATTCCTGTGTTGTACTGCTGAATGTGTTTTCTGTTCTGCCGTCACATTACGTTTCCTTCTGTAGCTACCAGGAGTCTCTCCACTCTGTCATCAAATAACAACTTCTCTGTGTCTGTGTTTCTGCAGCAAGATGACGAGCGAATCATTCAGGAGATCCAGAAGGAAGGCGAAGCAGAGCTGAGCAAGAAGTGTGCAGGTCAGTAACCAGAAGATTCGAGCTACTTTTAAAACCGAAACTGTCTTTTTTCTTGGAACTGTTGTTTGTCTCTCAGTGTCTCGTTCATCATCTCCCCCCCATATTTTTGGCTGTTGTAGAAATAGTGAATTATGTCCCTGGCAGGAAAATGCAGCACTGCAGCAACATCACTCTTCCTCTGTGCTGTTTCCTCTTTTAACCATTATTTATTCAGACGAGCTGGCAGCAGTCGCGGCACAGTTTCCTGTGTTTGCTTGAGTGTGTTTGTGTAAAGTATGGAGGACACACTGTAACACTTTGACCTGCAAAAAAATGAACATTATAAAAGACTGTTCATTATTATCTTTCCTTTTTCTTCTTCTTCTCTCAGATAATTCAGGGAAGAGGGTGGGCCCACCCCCGGAACCTATGACAGACGCCAAGCGGCCGCGTGTGGGCCCGCCCCCAGAAAACCCTCCCAATCTGAACCCCCCGGCCCCTCCTCACCCGCAGGCGGTGCAGGCCCCGCTGTTTGTTCCTCCACGTGCTCGCTACCCACCGGCGCCGCCCCAGGGCAGGTACCACAGGTATCACCCGGTCATCATACCCCGGCTGCCCCCGGCACCCTACGTGCCCCCTCTGCAGCACCTCCCCCCCCCAAACAATAACAACGACAACAACCACCACCACCACAACCCTCCGTTCGACCCTCACCACCACAACATGAACATGATGGACCTGCCCATGCACTACGGACCGCCACACCGCTACTACAGACGCTTCTAACACACCTGCTCTGATCAGTGTGTGAGTCGTAGTGCCATCTCTTCATCCATACATGTTCGATCACTACAATTCTTCATGTCAACGCGGTTTTCCAGATTTTTTTTTCTCTTTAAATCAGTGTGCATTACCTTTTTCCTTTGATTCTCTCCATCTTTCTTCATGTCCGCCACTCAACATGTCTTTTCTGTTCAGCTAATAATAACACACATGAAAATGGTAAGTGCATTTGTAGAGAAACACACACATTTGAACACTTTGCCTTCTCCTGCTGAACTTGGGACTTCAGTAATGAGGTGGATCCCGATGTTACGATACCTTTTTCACCCTCTCTCTGTTTATAATGAGGCTGAACTGATGGACAGTTAAGAATCTTGAGACAGTTTATTTCTGCTTTATACAGATATTTTTGAGTACATAATAAAAAAAAGAATTGTTAGCATTCCTTTCTGTATTTTTTGTGTAACATGTTTGAGACCACACAGTTTTAATAAAAAAATAAAAATAATGGAAACTTCGGTTCACATTGCCTCAAAATTCTGCTTCATACAAGCTTACAAATGCCAAGCAAGGAGCCACTTTTCTCCTCACCAGGTTTCTACATGTTTCTCTCAGTCCCCCCTCCCTCGTCTCCTGCAGGAAAATGGGCTGACTCATGATAACTGAGCCTCCAGGCTATGAACCAATCCCATGACAGAGGGGGTGCCGTCCACCAATCATGGCGTCGCGACAGCTGGGCTTTGTGATGTTACTGAGAGAGGGGACTTCTTTGTTCAGCCGAGTGTGCTGCGAGTGTGACAAATCACACACACAGTCACACACTCTTGTTTCTGTACACAGATCATGTAAAGAAGCACAGCGAACCTCCGTTTTAGCCCCGGGGGTCCTAATGGTTTTAGTCATGGATGGAATGAGACAGACCGTGTTTTTTTTTTGTGAGATCCCAAGTTAGACTTTAATCACATTCAGCATCTAGTACGACCAGCCAAGCTGTCATTAAAATAATCATCTATTTGATTCTCTAGTGTTGGCATTCTAAAAAAATTAGCTGAGATAACTCTGCTGACGTCGCATTGACATCAGCAGGTTTACTTCCTAGACTTGACAAAACCACAACCAGCCATGACTTTTGGCTGTAGCGCTCCTATGATGAATAAACCCATCCTGATGTATAAAACCATCAGACTGAACTTTTAAAGATCCATTGTTTGTGCTCCTGTGAGCTGCCCTGACCTCACACCCCGTGAATATACACCCCGACTGTTAATGCTGCTGACATCATGAGCCTTGCAGACAATCCCGCCTTCTTCTCTCAAAAAAATCCTCTTCTACTTTTGCTTTGTTCCAGTCCTTGAAGACGCCCCGGGGCCCGCCAAGCCAATGGATCACGGCTTATAGCTGGATAGCATTAAAGAGAATTATCTGCTAATGACTGATTTAATTCAAACAACAAAGGATCGGCTTAACTGACACGATTAGGCTGAATAAAGGAGACTTCCGGCAATGCAGTACTAACTTTAAGGTCAAACAGCCACTCTGCAGTAAAGATTAAAGTCCCTCTCCGGTCGTTAATTGAACCCCTAAAAAAATAATCTCTGTGTATCAAGTTACATATTTAGTTTTTAATTAAGTAATTAAAAACTAAATTGATTACAAATCCCTTCCTACAATAAAGTGGTTTAGATGTAACTCTACAGTTGCTTCCTGTAGATTGTGCAGATCTGTGAAGTCCCTGCATTTATCTCCACCCACCCCTCACCATTCTCTGCAGCTGGAACACTGGAAAACTACACTACATAACGAAATGTTGTAATATTGGAGTAATGTTCCATCTGGAAACTGATTTTGAAGAAGAGTAACGTTACAGAAATCCCCACTGTTCCTTAGATTTATTATGTATGAAACCCTGGAAGAGACTCATCAGTCCACTGCAACTGGCACTGACTGCCTAGTTTGCTCCTCGTTTGTCTACTAGCGAATGAAAAACCCCATATGGGCAAATTTGATTTTTAGGATGTCTTTAAAATGCACTGAGATGAAGGAGCTAGATTCTTTTTTTTTCTCTTCTTTATTAACCCTCCTGTCGTCTTCATTTACAGGCACCAAAAAATACAGTTTCCTTTTCTGAAAAAATACAAAAATTCAGCAAAAATTCCCCAAATTTCTGAAAATTTGCAAAACCTTCAGGAAGAAAATTCCAATAATTCCTTAAAAGTTTCCCTTAAAAGTTTTTTTTTTTTTAAATCCCCCAAATTTGGCAAGAAAATATTTTCAAAATATGAGTAAAAATCTTCCAAAAAAAATCCTAAAAATATCTAAAGTGATCTAAATGAATGTTCTTAAAGAAAATATTAGAAGTTTTACTGATATATATGTAATCACTTTAGATATTTTTAGGATTTTTTTGGAAGATTTTTACTCATTTTGAAAATATTTACAAGAATTTTCTTGCCAAATTTGGGGGATTTTTTTTTTTTTTTTTTAAATAAAACTTTTTAGGGAAACTTTTAAGGATTTATTGTAATTTTCTTCCTGAAGGTTTTGGAAATTTTCAGAAATTTGGGGAATTTTTTTGCTGAATTTTTGGATTTTTTTCAGACAAGGAAACGGTATTTTTTGGTTCCCGTAAATGAAGACAACAGGAGGGTTAATATGAATAATGTACACTATGATAGAGGATTTTATGCATATCATCAACTATAACTTGTTTTTAACAGCTGGTCTTTTTATTTTTATTTCAGTTATTAGGTTAAATGTCCCGATGAATTGCCATTCTGTATGAATAGTGTCATATAACTATACTGGCCTGATTGACAGAGATTTGAAAAGTGTAAATCAGGCATGCAGTCAGAACAATAACCCTGTTCCCTATTCAGACCAGCACAAACAAACACTCAGCCTTTTTATTGAATAGCTACTGTGAACCTGATGCCCTGAATGGGTTTTGATGGGACAGATACGAGCTGCGATTCAGTCCCAAGGCCTGAAAATATGAACCGGTTTTGACCTCCATATCTTCTGGGACACCTGAGATGGACAAATACCAGCTTTGTTGCAGTTTTGTGCTATTTCAGTTTCATGTTACTGGAAAGCGAGAGCAACGGTGATGTTTGTTCATACACACACATGCAAGCAAGCAAGCCAGCTAAATATTCTTTTCATCAGTGTTGCCAACAGAAATGAAAGACCACTTAAATGTCAAATGATTCTAAATACGTGTCACATCTCAATAGCTGCATAATGTCTTAAGTGAAACGGTCGAGTGTTTCTTCTAATTTAAGAAAATACTTTAGAAAGACTATATTTAAAATACAGGCCACAAATTAGAAACACAATGCAAAAAAACATGACATACAGGTTAGAATATATGTGATTATTTAGGCAAAACTGAGTAAAGCTGTGATTCTCAATCAGCCTGATTGCATTACCATAGATTTAAAATGACCTGTGAACAGTAATTCTCAGATTTCCATCACAGAGATGGCAAAGGGTGCTAATGATCTGCAATATGGAAGCAAATCAGACTCATCAGATTCTGGATTTTAAAAGGAGCTGAATTTCAAACTTTCAATTTTTTGGCATCAAAATTATGTATGTGAAATTTTTATGCCTGAATTTAGGTAATCAAAGTTCTAAAAACCAGTCAAAAATTCAATGTGTTCAAAATTCACCGTCAAAAATTCGCTGTTCACATCCGTTGGACTTAGGGGTAAATAAATTTTGAACACATCAAATTTTTAACTGGTTTTTAGAATTTTGATGAGCTAAATTCAGGCATAATAAATTCACATACATAATTTTGATGCAAAAAAATTCAAAGTTTGAAATTCAGCAGCTTTTAAAATCCAGAATCTGATGAGTCTGATTTACTTCCACACTGTAACCAACTAAAAAAAACAGATAAAGCTCAGTTAGGCAGCACTAACCAGGAGGTATAGAACGAGCCATATTCCACCAATCAGACTTACAGTGGTTGTCCACCTGAATGACTCCACGGATTGATTCAATTCCATTAAATTTTATTTATATGGCACAGATTCACAACATATGTCATCTCACAGTGCTTAGCATAGTAAGATACTGACCTTTCAATCCCCCACAGACTGGTAGGAGGTTTCTGTTGAGTATGTACGACACAGACACACAGCTGGCTGGCTGCTTTGCTGGTACGTTGACTAGTGTTGAGTCAGAAACCTCTGGTGTCTGACCTTACGAATTATAAACAGAGAACAGAAAACCCAACAATCCAGAACTGTCTTTGGATTCCCTATGAGCGATGATGGGAAGGAATGAAAAAAACTCAGACAGAACCAGGGTCAGGGAAGGTGGTCATCTGCCTCGACCAGTTGGAGTGAGAGGGGTGGGAATAGTGGGGTAAATGTACAGTCTAGCCCTGAGAAAGAGACAGGCAAGTGCTTCAGACTCAGCCATGAGGTTGTTAATGGTAGTCAAAGTCGCACAGGACGATGTATAATATCAACCTCTATGGACGGCATCCATGAAGAAATCCCTTCTTTGCCCTTTAGCCCAGAACTTTAAGATCAAACTTTGCTTGAGAACATCAAAACAAGCTTGATGAATATAGGGAGTACATTCTTTTGTCAGATAACACCAAGATAAATGTGTTTGGCTCAGATGTCATCCAGCATGTTTGGTGTGATCCTGACCAGGACTACCACAGTGAACGCATAGTCCTGATAGTGAAGCACAGAGGTGGGAGTGTGATGATATGGAGCTGCATAACAGCAAGAGGTGCTGATGACATTTATAGATGCAAACTGTGGTTGTCTGTGGATTTACCAAAATACTGTCTGACTAGATCTGTAGAGACGTAGCAACGGAGCAATAATCTGGCATGATAATGATCCAAAGCACGGAAGAGTTTCTGGCCAGTCTTTTCTTCAGGAGGAAATGACATCATGTGGAGCAGGTCATGTGATCTGGAATTAACACTCTTCCTTGAGAAGTGTTTTTGTAATGGGGAACTTAGTTGAAAGTGATTTCTCGGACACAGATACAATATATACAACATTTTCCATATAAAATTTGATATATTGCCAAAAAAGAAATATCTGTCATGAATATCTCAACTGAATAAAAAGAACACAATCAAAACTATTTTTTGAATAAACTCATTTTATTATTTAGTTTATCTAATTAGAAGGTGGTTGTTATTAAATTTGCACGGTTATTTAGTTGACATTTTAGTGATATCCAGTCATTTTTATTAATAAGTGATTGTTTTCAGAATAAATCATGATAGAATTTGTGAATACATGATCATAATGAACAAAAAAAACTTTCTTTTTAACTTTCAATAGAAATGTATGCAAGATACATCCCATGGACTTCAAAATCCCTCAGTTATATATTGACCCGATAACTGTAACTTGGACAAATTTGTTGCGTGACTTAAATCCAACAAAACACTTTTGGGGTATTATAAAAAGAAAAGCAAATTTTAGATAAAATATAAAGAAAAACCCAACAAACAACGCTTGGTGACGATAATGCAAACAATATTCAGCTTATACAGCTTTAAAAATAAATCATATATGGTGACGAAAACAGCCATTAGAGTCCAATAGTCCAGCTGTGTGTTTTTGAGGACCAACTTCATGTTTACATTTTCAGTCAGTCTTCACTTTCACACGTATCTTCAAAGGGCCGTTTGAAGGTTAAGCTTTTCATTTTTGGGGTTCAGATTAAGGGTCTGGGGAATTCCTTGTGTCAAGAAGGGTCCTCGCAAAGATAGAAGAGCAAACATGTTGGTGTGTGTGCATATTAAAGTCCTCAGGGACTGCTGGTGTCTGGCAGCATTTGCTCCCCGATGGTTTTCGCTGCTCCACCTCCGCTGGCATTATTTGTGTTTGCGTGTATCTTTAATGAGTGTGTATATTTTTAATGAGCTGAGTCCCAGTGCAGCTGGTCATACCTGCATCAGTGCTGATTGCTGATTTCTGGTTTCATGATGATAGTTTTTAATTTCTGTGTTTCTAACACTGCTTGTCTACTGGAGCCCAAATATAAAGGAAATTTAGAAAACATATTTCAGCTCTCAGGTGTTGTTGTAAGAAGCCAGAAGCCAGAACTGAAGGATTTATCTGTACTTTCATTGTCTGATCAAATAAATAGAACAACTAAGCTCTGTGTTGCAGGGTTTATTGCCCCTGTAGCCCCATAACAGTACATAATAGGTAATAATTAATCATTTTTTCATGAAAAAAGATAAAATTGTATTAAACACTGGTATCCTCCATGCTGAAAAGGATGTATATACTAACTTTCAGAGTATATACTAACCTTTAATGTTAACCCTCGTGTCGTCCTGCGGGTTAAAATCAACCCGTTTTAAAGTTTGAAAATGTGGAATAAAAATATATTTTCACAGTGAAACTTGCGATGTTCACATTTTCAACATTTTTGGGAAATCTTTGAACATTTTTAGTGGAAAAAAAGAAATATTAAAAATGTTTCTTAAGAACATTCACAAAGATATTTTTTTGGGCACCAAAAAATATTGTTTCCTTGTGTGAAAAAAATACAAAAATTCAGCAAAAAAAATTGGCAAAACTTTCAGGAAGAAAATTCCAATAACTCCTTAAAAGTTTCCCTTAAAAGTTTTATTTTTAAAAAAATCCCCCAAATTTGGCAAGAAAATTCTTGTCAATATTTTTTAAAAATGAGTAAAAATCTTTCAAAATAGAAAGAACATTCAGAAAAAAATCTACCAAATCCAGCAAATTTTGCTGGATTTTGGTAGATTTTTTTGTGAATTTTTAACATTTCTTTTTTTCCACCAAAAAATGTTCAAAGATTTCCCAAAAATGTTGAAAATGTGGACATCAGAAGTTTCACTTTGAATTTTTTTTTCTCCACATTTTCAAACTTTAAAACGGGTCAATTTTGACCCGCAGGACAAAACGAGGGTTAAATAGCCCTTATGTATCAGTTGATATCGGAATCAGAAATTGGGAGTTGGATAATATCGGCATATTGGTTATTGGCCAAAAAGCCAATATGGGGCATCCCCACTAAATAGTCTTTCATTTTACATAAGAGTAAATACCTTACTGCTGAACGCAGAAGTAATGCAAATAACAGGTACGAAACATTTGACATTCAAGCCTCTGTTTAATACTGTTTGCTGGTATTATCCTTATGAATGCTGATTTAAGCATTTAACCTGAGAACAGAACGTTGCACATCTGGCTGCAGACTGTTCAGTCTCGTTCTAACATTAACAGAAATCCACTGCTGTATTTTATGCCTATTTTTAGATGCAGGCATGTCGGTAAATTGCCGTCGATGTGAAACTATTATGCATTAAGTGTCCTTTCTGGCTGATTTGTAGCGGTGATTCCCCCTGTTATTCATCCTGCACAGACCCACAGCGCTCCTTCACATCCTCTAAAGAGATTACTGGCTGACCCACTGACCCACTGCCTGACAGCGTGGACATGTGAGTAGTGGGAAAGCAGGGGGGCTGCAGGTCTGATTAGAGCAAAAAAAAAAAAAGAACCGGTAGAAAGGCGGCCACATGAAAGATGGAGAAGACGGCAGTAGAGGATGGATGTGCTGCAAGGGGAGGGGGAGGAGGTGGTTTTGGGCCGGTTCAGCTATTTCCTCAGTGATGAGCTCTGCTTTGATCAAAGGCAGACGCACCCTTCCTCCTCCTCCTCCTCCTCCTCCTCCTCCTCCTCCTCCTCAACCCACACATTACACCCCTGCATTACTATCACCGCTGTAATAAAGGTTTCTTTTTTGACATTTCTCGCCCTGACAATCACTTCACCTCTCAGCTTTTAGCGGCTGCTGTTTCCATGGCAACACTGTGACTGGCTGGGATGCAGGGGAACTCAAATGCGGGTGGAGACGGCGGCCATTTTGCACGCAGCCTCTCCCTCCCTTCGACCATCCCTCCCCCCCGTCCCTTCATTTGTTCTCCCCTCCCTGCAGCCTGCTGCTGACACTTTACCCACAGACCGCTGCACCCATTTCTGGGATCTGGGTCATATTTTTGAGTGACTCATCTTTTCAGCCGGATCGCCGAGAAGGGAGGAGGGGAGGAAAAAGCAGTAGGGAGGGAATGAGGCACAGACTGATGGGAGGCGACGCTGAACCCTCCTGTTGTCTTCACTTATGGGAACCCAAAAAAATCCAAAAAATCAGCAAAAAAATTCCCCAAATTTCTGAAAATTTGCAAAACCTTCTGGAAGAAAACTCCAAAAAATTCCTTAGAAGTTTTATTTTTAAAAAATCCCCCAAATTTGGCAAGAAAATTCTTGTAAATATTTTCAAAAAATGAGTAAAAATCTTACAAAAAAAATCCTAAAAATATCTAAAGTGATTACATATATATCAGTAAAACTTCTAACATTTTCTTTAAGAACATTCACAAAAAAATCAACCAAAATCCAGCGAATTTCGCTGGATTTTGGTTGATTTTTTGGTTAATGTTCTTAAAGAAACATTTTTAACATTTCTTTTTTCCACCAAATCATGTTCAAATTTTCCCAAAAATGTTGAAAATGTGAACATCACAAGTTTCACTGCAAAAATATATTTTTTAAAACTTTAAAACGGGTCAATTTTGACGACTCAAGGGTTAAAGCAGGCGGCGGGGGCGGAGGGGGAAAGATTAGGCGGGGTGGTGTGTGTTTGTTTTGCCGTGTTGGGTGTTCCTCTGGGATCTGCAGACCCGATGGAGGCAAATGGATTAGAGACCTGCGAGGGAGGCTCCGTCATTACATTACCGCCCTCAATAGTGTTCATGTGTGTGTGGATGAGAGAATCGTTGGAGCGGTTGCCCCTTCTCTGCACTAGAATAAATGTTTCAACACAAAGGCTCCATTCAGAGGGCAGGAAAAAGTGTGTGCGTTTCCATACGAGTGTGTGTAAGTGGGCCGACACATGGAGCTGCTGCTGTAAGAAGCTGGCAGGAGGCCGAACACGAAGCTTTGATTACATGAGAAACAAGCAGGCCGAGGAAAGGCTGCGATTTCCTAAATTATGCAGGTCTAAAGATGACTATCAAACCGGTTAGAGGATAGAAGTTCGCATTGGGAGAACAAAGAAGGATCTGGTCGTCATGGGGTTTTTTTCTCCTGAAGTACCTAAATGTCAGGATGAAATGAAGAATAGAATGTACCGAGTAGTGCAAGTGGTATCTTTATGTGTTTCAACCCCAAGAGAAACTCTTTCTGGGCTGTTTCCAGTTGAGAAAGAAGTACCTGCTCCAGAGTAGGTACTTCTGAGGGGCCCCAGAGAACAGCTGATTGGTTAGTCTAGG